>NW_021613915.1:0-1741 GCF_004785775.1 Grammomys surdaster | reverse complement strand
ATACGTACATTTATTTATTATGCATGATATATGTAATATATTTACTTCTATGTTTATCATTCTTTAGGTTTATTATATATAATATATATTTGTTTTTATATATTTATTAATTATTCACGGCATTTATTAGAAATGTAATATATGATGTTTTTATTTATTAGTATTTATCTTTCCATCATTTTTATTTTATATATATAATATGTGGAATGCATTTTTTAAACACACATACATGTTTACAATAGACTGCACGTATATCTTTCGTCAACTAGGATTAGGAGGAAGAAGTGCAAGTACTGATGACTATGGAAACACGACAATGCAAATATGGCGATGATATAAATATATTACTGTAAATACGATGATGATATAAATATATTACTGTAACTACGATGATGATATAAATATATTCCTGCAAATACGATGATGATATAAATATATTACTGTAACTACGATGATGATATAAATATATTCCTGCAAATACGATGATGATATAAATATATTACTGTAAATACGACGATGATATAAATATATTACCGTAAATACGATGATGATATAAATATATTACTGTAAATACGATGATGATGTAAATATATTACTGTAAATACAATGATGATATAAATATATTCCTGTAAATATGACGATGATATAAATATATTACTGTAAATATGATGATGATATAAATATATTACTGTAAATAGGGTGATGATATAAATATATTACTGTAAATACGATGATGATGTAAATATATTACTGTAAATACAATGATGATATAAATATATTCCTGTAAATACGACGATGATATAAATATATTATTTAAACATAATGAAAATGTGACTGGAAGCAAAACAGCAATATCATTCGACGGTGGACATGTATATACTTAAGCTTCTACGTAACTGAACATTGTATGAAGTCTTCAAATTACATAAAATTATGTGTGTTATATGCGTTCATGAATTTATATAATTTATGAAAAATATATAAATCACGAAAATTATATAAAATTATGTAAATTCTATAAAACATAAATTATATAAATTATATGTGTTAGATAAATTATATAACTTATATAAAATCAATAAATTATTTTATCCATATAAATTATGTAAATTATGTAAAATTATATGAATTATGTGTGTATATAAATTCTATAAGACATAATCTGTATAAATTATACGAATTAGATAAATTATACAACTTATATAAAATCAATAAATTATGTGATTTATATATATTATGTAAATTATGTAAAATTATATGAATTATGTGTGTATATAAATTCTATAAAACATAAACTGTATAAATCATATGAATTAGATAAATTATATGAATTATGTGTGTATATAAATTCTATAAGACATAAACTGTATAAATTATACGAATGAGATAAATTATAAAACTTATATAAAATCAATAAATTATGTTATTCATATAAATTATGTAAATTATATAAAAATATATGAATTACGTGACTCTATATAAATTATATGCTTCATGTAAATTATATAAAATATTAAAATGTGTGCGTCTTATAAAACTTGAATGATTCCTTTTTGAGCACACACAATCATTTGCGTTTCTTTTACACAGCCCATCTTTTAAAAAAAACTTTTATTGGATGTTTCATTTATTTACATTTCTTCACATCCCATTAGCATCTGAGAATATTTTTTAATTGTCTTATTTGCTTTTATTTTTTTATTGCATATTTTTCATATTGGACGTATTTTATTAAACATTT
>NW_021613914.1:0-1048 GCF_004785775.1 Grammomys surdaster | reverse complement strand
GGGTGTAAAATTCCATATGCTTCATAAAATATTGTATTCTGCACAAAAAAGGCAGATAGATGCAAAGTCAGTGCCAGCATAAAAATTACCTACTCTCAAGAGAGAAGTTGCCTAACAACTGTTTAAGATTTCTTACATTTCCCGCATGATGATGGCAAACTGCTTTGTGAAATCATCCCATTCACATGTGGACATTCTTTTAAAACCTTGCAACATTGTGCTACTAGCAATAACTCTTCTAATACTGGAAAATTGCAGAATTAAAATTGCTTCATGTAGGCATTTTGAAAGTGGGAGTTGACCTGAAAAACAAATTTTGAATGAATTTGAAAACACAAATAACAACAGGCACTTGATTTTTTACTTCAGAAAATTAAGGGTTAAATGGGAATAGGGATCTTCAATATAAGAAAAAAATCATTTAGCTAGCTAAAAGTATTCCAAAAGGACAAAATTCTAGATGGCCCAAATCCTTCCAGAGCTACTGTACCCCTCTCTACCAGCCTGGGCAATGATGGCCACTGCTAGTTGTCAGACTTCCCTCACTCGAGTGAGTGACATCAGAGGCTCCAGGAGTTCAGACAAGCCTTCTACCTTGAAGGTCACATGCAGTGTTTTCCCCCATCACTGATCTAGTCTACTACTACAGGTCACCTGAGTCACATCTAACCACTGTAGATACAAATTCAATTTAGAATAAAATGTAAGGCAGGTAGAGCAGCCTTTATACAGTCTCCTACTACGTCTGCTTTACTTACACACACACACACACACACACACACACATATACACAATTTCTATTGTTTCTCAGGAACCTAGTAATTTTTGGAAATTACATGAATAGTAGTTTCTTTTGCCTATACTCTACAGAGATGAAATTAAACCCATTGATCACCCACGTTCCTGTTGTCCTAAAATAAATACTGGGATTTCAAGATCTTCTCTCATCTCCAGTAATTTTCAAAGACTGGGAAGGAATGTTCCAACCTACAAATACCTTCCCACTGAATGGCTGTGACAACTGTGTTCAATAATCCAATTTTGCCAA
>NW_021613913.1:0-3140 GCF_004785775.1 Grammomys surdaster | reverse complement strand
CACCTAGCGATGGCGGACTTTGTCAGCTCTCGTGGCGGCTCCCAACAGATTCTCAGGGAGATTTCTCTTCCCACTAACAGCTTGACAGAGCACCTGAAAGACCTAGAACAAAAAGAAGCTAATACACCCAAGAGGAGTAGAAGGCAGGAAATAATTAAACTCAGGGCTGAAATCAACCAAATTGAAACAAAAAGAACTATCCAAAGAATCAATAAAACCAGGAGCTGGTTCTTTGAGAAAATCAACAAGATAGATAAACCCTTAGCTAGACTAATCAGAGGGCAGAGAGACAGTATCCAAATTAATAAAATCAGAACTTAAAAGGGGGACATAACAACAGAAACTGAGGAAATTAAAAAAACATCAGATCCTACTACAAAAGCCTATATTCAACAAAATTGGAAAATTTGGATGAAATGGACAATTTCCTAGACAAATACCAGTTGCCAATGTTAAATCAGGACCAGATAAACCATCTAAACAGTCCCATAACCCCAAAAGAAATAGAAGCAGTCATTAAAAGTCTCCCTACAAAGAAAAGCCCGGGACCAGACGGTTTTAGTGCAGAATTCTATCAGACCTTCAAGGAAGACCTAATCCCAATTCTTTTCAAACTATTCCACAAAATAGAAACAGAAGGTACACTACCCAACTCATTCTTTGAAGCCACAATTACACTCATACCTAAGCAACACAAAGACCCAACAAAGAAAGAGAACTTCAGGCCAATCTCCCTTATGAACATTGATGCAAAATTACTCAATAAAATTCTAGCGAACCGAATTCAAGAACACATCAAAACAATTATCCATCACGATCAAGTTGGCTTCATCCCAGGAATGCAGGGTTGGTTCAATATTCGGAAATCCATCAATGTAATCCATTATATAAACAAACTCAAAGAAAAAAACCACATGATCATCTCACTAGATGCTGAGAAAGCATTTGCATGTCTAATTTTAATAATAGAATTTCCCTAACTTGTGTGCTTGTTATATAAACAGGCACTGCAATTATCTTGAAATAGTCACTCAGCTAGTGAACGAACAGCATCTTTAAGGTTCCTGTTTTTGTGCTTGTTTGTTTGTGTTTTTGTTTGTTTTGACGTTTTTTTTCTTTTTGGTAAAAGAGGAGATAAATTTATCAGTATTGAAGACAAAGAGAAATGAAATTTCTCATATACCACTTATAGAGATGTGAAGTTATACAACTACTTTCAAAAATACAGTTACCATCTTATCCAATCATTCTTCTACTAGATATTTATTTAAGATAACACAATGTATGTATATGAAAATACTGCAAAAATATATTCACAGAAGCTTTGTATTAGGAAAAGTCTGAAAATGGAAACAACAGATATGTCTAACATGTACAAAGTATAGACAAATCATAATATATAGCTACTCAATGCAAAAGAAATATTAGTCCCTGCAAAAGTTGAAATATCAAAATAATTTCCTGTGAGGCCATGAAAAAAATATAAAATATAAGTTCCTTGATACAAATATGTAAAAAAATATCAGCTGACAGTTATAAAAATCAGACAAGGGTTACTGAGGTGGAGAAGCAGTGTGGGATGTTGGAAGGATTACCAAGGACATGAAACTTCAGGAGTAATGGGTGTGAGTGTATCTTGAGTGTTGTAATTATTTCACAGATGTAAACATATGCTCAATGCATATCAATTGCAACACTTTAACCACGTACAGCTTATTACATGTCAGTTACACAGCCAAAGTATTTTTTTTAAGATGGTAAAAGTCATAACCCAGTAGGTGTAATCTTCTGAAGCATAGAGACACAACCAAATGATTAAGTTAAGTGGACCAGGAACAATTACCATGTAAATGCATTTGTAGGTCAATGACTAACAGAAGTCTAATGAATTATTTTAACCTACATGAGGACTTTAAAGTAAAAGTGGCTTTAGAGCTAGGATGTGGGTCTCAATTAGAGTCTTAAGCAAAATGGGGCGTGTCTGAATTCCCTATTCCTACCTTGCTTAATTGGAGTAAGCAATGCCTTTTCTGTGGAGCAAGTGTCTGCTTGTGCTCTCCACTGTCCCCATTTTATTTGAACCAGGGCACTTGATTTACTACTGCTCCCTCCACCTGCTTGCAATTTGATGGCTATGTTCTACTTCTCAAGCACCTCCATAGCTTATCATGTCTTTAATTGCACCCCTTACCCATACTGTCTCACTGGTCACATTTGCTCAATTAGTATCTTAATTTTAGATTAGGTATATCACACCCCTTTCTCTTACTTTATTTAGAACTCTACTACACAATCATGATAAATATTTAATATAAATACAGTTAATAGAAAGGGATACTCCTATTCGAGCTCCAATGTAGTCATTTATTCATCATGACATCTTCTTTGTAAAGGATGAAGCTTCAAAGTTGGTATAAAGGTAAGAAATACAACTTTCTGAGTAGCCTAAACAGAAACATAGGAGAGAAAGACCTTCTGGATTTTAACTGAAGAATAATGAAGTCTGCACAGAGCTACCTACTTTGTGTTCAAAATTGCAAAGCCTGTTTGTTAGTAGATGCTTGGTCAGGAATTTTCTTCCAGATGCTGTCTACATCCTATGCAAAAAAAATTTTCATCTTTTGTTTTCCTGGTAATAGATTATAATACAGAGAAGAAGGTCAAGATTATGTGGAGGCATAATGACAAATTATTTCGAAATCAGAAATGGGAGGAAGTAAAAAAATGTGACATTGAATTCCAGCTCTGGTGTCGCTTTTTGTGTTCTGGGCCCCATATCTTGCTTTTAAAAATTCTTAGAGGCGGGACTTCCGGTTTGGGACCGAGCCTAGAGCAGGTCGCAGGCAGCAGCTCCGTACCCAACCGCAGAAAACCAAGAAAAACAGGGACTCCCAGGAGCTTGAACTCACGCAGCATCCCAGGTAAAATTGAATCACCCGTGATGCCTGCTATTAGAAGTTCTAACCCAGATGGACCAGAAGCCAGGAGCCTCGCCCTTACCCTCACCCCCTACCTTTTCCCACCTGCACAAGATCCCCTGAAGCTGGGCAACTGCAAGATCCTGCTTGGCAACTGCAGATAGACTCAAAGCAATGTACCATATCATCTGAAGAATAGCAGGGAGACCATAACTCAAGCAG
>NW_021613912.1:0-4954 GCF_004785775.1 Grammomys surdaster | reverse complement strand
TGATTTACTATGAACTATGAATAATGACTATCGATTACTCATGTTCATTTTTTTCATCTTTACCCTTATCCACAAATGGTGAATATTGATTATTCATGTTCATTTTTTTCTGATTTACTATTATCCACGAATGGTGAATATTGATTATTCATGTTCATTTATTTCGAACAGACTTTTATCTATGACTGATGACTATTGATATTTCAGCTTTATATATTCCTGATTTACTAAGAACTATGAAAAATGACTATCTTTTATTCATGTTCATTTTTTTCATCTTTACCGTTATCCACGAATGGGGAACATTGATTATTCATGTTCATTTATTTCTGATTTACTATTTTCACCAATGGTGAATATTGATTATTCATGTTCATTTATATCTGATTTACTATTATCCACAAATGCTGAATACTGATTATTCCTGTTCATTTATTTCTGACTTACTATTATCTATGACGGATGACTATTGATATTTCAGCTTTATTTTTTTCTGGTTTACAATTAACTATGACTCATGACTATTGATTATTCATGTTCATTTATATGTCATTCACTATTATCCACGATCATGAATATTGATTATTCCTGATCATTTATTTCTGACTTACTATTATCTATGACTGATGACTATTGATATTACAGCTTAATTTATTTCTGATTTCCTATTAACTATGACTGATGACTATTTATTTTTATGTTCATTTTTTTCAGATTTACCAATATCCACGAATGGTGAAAACTGATTATTCATGTTCATTGATTTCTGATTTACTGTTATCAACGATTGGTGAATATTGATTATTCATGTTCATTTATTTCTGACTTACTATTATCTATGACTGATGACAATTGATATTTCAGATTTTTTTCTGGTTTACTATTAACGATGACTGATGACTATTGATTATTCAAGTTCAATTATCTCTGATTTACTATTATCCACGAATCTTGAATATTGATTATTCCTGTTCAATTATCTATGACTTACTCTTATCTATAATTGATGACTATTGACATTTAAGCTTTATTTATTTCTGATTTCCTATTAACTATGATTGATGACTATTGATTAATCATTTTCAATAATTTCTGATTTACTATTATCCAAGAATGCTGAATATTGATAATTAATGTTCATTTATTTCTGACTTATTATTATCTATGACTGATGACTATTGATATTTCAGCTTCATTTATTTCCGATTTCCTATTAACTATGACTGATGACTATTTAGTTTTCATGTTTATTTTTTTCAGATTTACCACTATACACTAGTGGTGAATATTGATTATTCATGTTCCTTTATTTGTTACTTACTCTTATCTATGAATGATGACTATTGATATTTCAGCTTTAAATATTTCTGATTTACTATTAAGTATGACTGATGTCTATTGATTATTCATGTTAATTTATTTCAGATTAAGTATTATCCACGAATGGTGAATATTGATTATTCCTGTTCTTTATTTCTGACTTATTATTATCTATGACTGATGATTATTGATATGTCAGCTTTATTTAGTTCTGATTTACTAGTAAATATTAATGATGACTATTGATTATTCATATTCATATATATCTGATTTACTATTATACACTAAGGGTGAATATTAATTATTCGTCTTCATTTATTTTTGACTTACTATTAACTATGACTGATTAGTATTGATATTTCAGCTTTATATATTTCTGATTTACAATGAACTTTGACTGATGACTAATGATTTTTCATGTTCATTTATTCCTCATTAACTATTATCAACGAATGGTGAATATTGATTATTCATGTTCATTGATTTCTGGTTTACTATTATCAACGATTGTTGAATAGTGATTATTCCTGTTCCTTTATTTCGGACTTACTATAACCTATGACAGATGACTATTGATATTTCAGATTTATTTATTTCTGATTTCTTATATTTTATGACTGATGACTATGAATTATTCATGTTCATTTATTTCTGACTTACTATTATCTATGACTGATGACTATTGAGATTTCAGATTTTTTTCTGGTTTACTATTAACGATGACTGATGACTATTGATTATTCAAGTTCAATTATCTCAGATTTACTATTATCCATGAATCTTGAATATTGATTTTTCCTTTTCATTATTTATGACCTACTCTTATCTATAATTGATGACTATTGACATTTAAGCTTTATTTATTTCTGATTTCCTATTAACTATGACTGATGACTATTGATTATTCATGTTCAATTATTTCTGATATACTATTATCCACAAATGCTGAATATTGATAATTCATGTTCATTTATTTCTGACTTACTATTATCTATGACTGATGACTATTGATATTTCAGCTTCATTTATTTCTGATTTCCTATTAACTATGACTGATGACTATTTATTGTTCATGTTTATTTTTTTCAGATTTATGACTATACACAAGTAGTGAATATTGATTATTCATGTTCATTGATTTCTGATTTACTATTATTAACGATTGGTGAATATTGATTATTCCTTTTCCTTTATTTCTTACTTACTATTATCTATGACTGATGACTATTGATATTTCAGCTTTATGTATTTCTGATTCACTATGAACTATGGCTGATGTGTATTGATTATTCATGTTCATTTATTTCTGATTAACTACTATCCATGAATGGTGAATATTGATTATTCCTGTTCTTGTATTTCTGAATTATTATTATCTATGATTGATGACTATTGATATTTCAGCTTTATTTATTTCTGATTTCCTAATAACTATGACTGATGACTATTTGTTTTTATATTCATTTTTTTCAGATTTACCATTATCTACGAATGGTGAATATTGATTATTCAACTTCATTGATTTCTGGTTTACTATTATCAACGATTGGTGAATATTGATTATTCCTGTTCCTTTATTTCTGACTTACTATTATCTATGACTGATGACTATTGATATTTCAGCTTTATTTATTTCTCATATCTTATCTATTATGACTGATGACTATTGTTTTTTCATGTTCATTTATTTCTGATTTACTATTATCCACTAATGCTGATTATTGATTATTCATGTTCATTAATTTCTGACTTACTATTATCTATGACTGATGATTATTGATATTTCAACTTTATGTATTTCTGATTTCCCATGAACTATGACTGATGACTATTGATTATTCATGTTCATTTATTTCTGATGAACTCTTATCCACGAATGGTGAATATTGATTATTCCTGTTCATTTATTTCTGACTTACTATTATTTATCACTGTTGACTATTCATATTTCAGCATTATTTTTTTCTGATTTACAATTAACTATGACTGATGACTATTGATTATTCATATTCATTCATATCTGATTTACTGTTATCCACGACCGAGAATATTGTTTATTCCTGTTCATTTATTTCTGACTTACTATTATCCATGACTGATGACTATTGATAATTCAGCTTTATTTATTTCTGATTTCTTACAAATTATGACTGATGACTATTGATTATTCACGTTTATTTTTTCATATTTACCATTATCCACGAATCATGAATATTGATTATTCATGTTCATTTATTTCTGATTTACTATTAACCACGAATCGCGATTATTGATTATTCCTGTTCATTCATTTCTGATTTACTATTATCTATGACTGATGACTATTCATATTTCATCATTAGTTTTTTCTGGTTTACAATTAACTATGACCATTGACTATTGATTATTCATGTTCATTTATATGTCATTCACTATTATCCACGATTGTGAATATTGATTATTCCTGTTCATTTATTTCTGATTGAATATTATCAAAATTTGGTGAACATTGATTATTCCTGTTTATTTATTTCTGATTTACTATTATCTATGACTAATGACTATTGTTATTTCAGCTTTATATTTTCTGAATTCGTATCAACTATGACTGATGACTATTGATTATTCATGTTCATTTATGTCTAATTTAGTATTATCCACAAATGGTGAATATTTATTACTCATCTTCACTAATTTCTGACTTACTATTTTCCACGAATGGTCAATATTGATTATTTTTGTTCTTTAAATACTGACTTACTATTATCTATGATTGACGACTATTGATAATTCTTATTTTTTATTTCTGATTTTCTATTAACTATGACTGATGACTATTGGCTATTCATGTTCATTTATTTCTGATTTACTATTGTCCAGGAATCGTGATTATTGATTATTCTTGTTCAATGATTTCTGAATTACTATTATCTATGACTGATGACTGTTAATCTTTCAAGTTTATTTATTTCTGACTTCCCATGAACTATGACTGATGACTATTGATTATTCATGTTCACTTATTTCAAATTTACTATTATCCACGAATAGAGAATATTGATTGTTCCTGTTCATTTATTTCGGACTTACTATTATCTACGACTGATTACAATTGATATTTCAGATTTATATGTTTCTGATTTGCTATGAAGTATGACTGATGACTATTGATTATTCATGTTCAATTTTATCTGATTTTCTATTATCCACCAATGCTGAGTATTGATTATTCATGTTCATTTATTTCTGACATACTATTATCTATGACTGATGACTATTGATACTTCACATTTATTTGTTTCTGTTTATCCATGAACTATGACTGATGACTATAGATTATTATGTTCATTTATTTCTGATTAATTATTATCCACGAATGGTGAATATTGACTATTACTCTTCATTCATTTCTTACTTACTTTTATCTATGACATAAAAAATGGTATAATATGTATATGACACACTATATAACAGGATATAATATATTAATATAACATTGACATATATCTTAATACAGCATATCATATTACTATAATTATACTGTATAATATATAGTACCATACATATAAAATATGGTATAATATTATGTATATGATACACTACACAATAGGATAAAATATATTAATATAACATCAATATAAATCTTAATATATAT
>NW_021613911.1:0-3144 GCF_004785775.1 Grammomys surdaster | reverse complement strand
ATTTCATCCAGGTTTTCCAGTTTTGTTGAGTATAGGCCTTTGTAGTAGGATCTGATGATTTTTTGAATTTCTTCAGTTTCTGTTGTTATGTCTCCCTTTTCAGTTCTGATTTTATTAATTTGGATACTGTCTCTGTGCCCTCTGGTTAATCTGGCTAAGGGTTTATCTATCTTGTTGATTTTCTCAAAGAACCAACTCCTGGTTTTATTGATATTTTGTATTGTTCTTTCTGTTTCTATTTGGTTGATTTCAGCCCTGAGTTTGATTATTTCCTGCCTTCTACTCCTCCTGGGTGTATTTGCTTCTTTTTGTTCTAGGGCTTTTAGTTGTGCAGTCAACTTGTTAGTGTGTGCTCTTTCCAGTTTCTTTTTGTAGGCACTTAGAGGTATGAGCTTTCCTCTTAGCACTGCCTTCATGGAGTCCCACAAGTTTTGGTATGATGTGTCCTCATTTTCATTGAATTCTAAAAAGTCTTTTATTTCTTTCTTTATTTCTTCCTTGACCAAGTCATCATTGAGTAGAGAGTTGTTCAGTTTCCATGTGCACGTGGGTTTTCCATTGGTTTTGTCATTATTAAAGACCAGTCTTATTCCGTGGTGATCTGATAAGATTCAAGGGATTATTTCAATCTTTTTGTATCTGTAGAGGCTTGTTTTGTGACCAATTATATGGTCTATTTTGGAGAAGGTACCATGAGGTGCTGAGAAAAAGGTATATTCTTTTGTTTTAGGATGAAATGTTCTATAGATGTCTGTTAAGTCCATTTGGTTCATAACTTCTGTTAATTTCAAAGTGTCTCTGTTTAGTTTCTGTTTCCATGATCTGTCCATTGCTGACAGTGGGGTGTTGAAATCCCCCACTATTATTGTGTGAGGTGTAATGTGTGTTTTGAGCTTTAGTAAAGTTTCTTTTATGTATGTAAATGCTTGCATTTGGAGCATAGATGTTCAGAATTGAGAGTTCACCTTGGTAGATTTTTCCTTTGATGAGTATGAAGTGTCCTTCCTTATCTTTTTTGATTAATTTTGGATGAAAGTCGATTTTATTTGATATTAGAATGGCTACTCCAGCTTGTTTCTTGGGACCATTGGCTTGAAAAATTGTTTTCCACCCTTTTATTCTGAGGTAGTGTCTGTCTTTGTCACTGAGGTGCGTTTCTTGTATGCAGCAAAATTCTGGGTCTTGTTTGTGTATCCAGTCTGATAGTCTGCGTCTTTTTATTGGGGAATTGAGACCATTGATGTTAAGAGATATTAAGGAAAAATGATTGTTGCTTCCTGTTATTTTTGTTATTAGAGGTAAAGTTATGTTTGTATCTTCTTTTGGGGTTGTTGGAAGATTACTTCCTTGCTTTTTGTAGGTTGTAGTTTCCCTCCTTGTGTTGGCATTTTCCATCAATTATCCTTTGAAGTGCTGGGTTTGTGGGAAGATATTGTGCAAATTTGGTTTTGTCATGGAATATCTTGGTTTCACCATCTATAGTGATTTAGAGTTTTGCTGGGTATAGTAATCTGGGCTGGCAATTGTGTTCTCTTAGGGTCTGTATGATGTCAGTCCAGGCTCTTCTGGCTTTTATAGTCTCTGGTGAGAAGTCTGGTGTAATTCTTATAGGTCTGCCTTTATATGTTACTTGACCTTTTTCCCTTACTGCTTTTAGTATTTTTTCTTTGTTTTGTGCATCTGATGTTTTGATTATTATGTGACGGGAGGTATTTCTTTTCTGGTCTAGTCTATTTGGTCTTCTGTAGGCTTCTTGTATGTTTATGGGCATCTTGTTCTTTAGGTTAGGGAAGTTTTCCTCAATAATTTTGTTGAAGATATTTACTGGCCCTTTAAGTTGGGAATCTTCATTCTCATCTATACCTATTATCCTTAGGTTTGGTCTTCTCATTGTGTCCTGGATTTCCTGGATGTTTTGAGTTAGGAGTTTTTTGCATTTTGCATTTTCTTTGACAACTGTGTCAATATTTTCCACCGTATCTTCTGCATTTGAGATTCTCTCTTCTATCTCTTGTATTCGGTTGGTGATGCTTGCGTCTGTGACTCCTGATCTCTTTCTTAGGTTTTCTGTCTCCATGGTTGTCTCCCTTTGAACTTTCTTTATTGTTTCTATTTCTAGTTTCAGATCCTGCATGTTTTTGTTTAATTCCTTCTTTGTGTTTTCTTCCATTTCTTTAAGGGATTTCTGTGATTCCTCTTTAAGGGCTTCTATCTGTTTACTTGTACTCTCCTGTATTTCTTTAAGGGAGTTACTTAATTCCTTCTTATAATCCTCTATCATCATCATGAGAAGTGATTTTAATTCTGAATCCTGCTTTTCAGGTGTGATGGGGTGTTCAGGGCTTGCTATATTGGGAGAACTGGGCACTGATGATGCCAAGAAACTTTGGTTTCCGTTGCTTATGTTCTTGCGCTTGCCTTTCGCCATCTGGTTAACTCTAGTGGTACCTGCCCTCACTGTGTAAAACTGGAGTTTGTATTTCCAGTTATCTTGCTTATTGCAGAGCTCCTCCGAGTCCAGAGGTCTCTGTGGTCTTATGCTCCTAATCTCCTGGGTGGAAGAACTCCTGGGACTCAGGCCACCTCTTGGATCTGGAAATCCTTCTGCTCTGAGTGCAGTGGGTCCTCGATGACTCAGGATTCAGTTTCTCCACAGGACAGAAGCAGACCAACTCGGTGTCTGTTCCAGCCCAAAGGACCAGGCAAGGGCGGAAGGGAAGTGGAATTCCAGAGGGGCGGGGTTTGGGTAGCTGCTGTGCCCTGAATGGCCCTGGCTCCCAGATGTATCTCTGGGCCTTAGGGAGTGAGATGGAGTTCTTACCAGCTGCTCTGAGTGCAGTGGCTCCTGGATGACTCAGGATTCAGTTTCTCCACAGGACAGGAGCAGACCAACTCTGTGTCTGCTCCAGCCCAGAGGACCAGGCAGGGGCGGAAGGGAAGTGGAATTCTGGAGGGGTGGGGTTTGGGTAGCTGCTGTGCCCTGAATGTCCCTGGCTCCCTGATGTATCTCTGGGCCTTAGGGAGTGAGATGGAGTTCTTACCAGCTGCTCTGAGTGCAGTGGCTCCTGGATGACTCAGGATTCAGTTTCTCAACAGTACAGGAGCAGACCGACTCTGTGTCTGCTCCAGCCCAGAGCCTTTTTC
>NW_021613910.1:0-1521 GCF_004785775.1 Grammomys surdaster | reverse complement strand
CATATCATCATTGCCAAAGCTGGTATCTGCGAACAATTAAATATAAACGAATCCAGGCAAAATACTACGTAAATTTTATACTAAACATATTTTCTAAATAAATGTTGTCCTTAATACAGGAATCTATAACTCTATCTATCTATCTATCTATCTATCTATCTATCTATCTATCTTACTATCTTTCTTTCTTTCTTTCTTTCTTTCTTTCTTTCTTTCTTTCTTTCTATATTTCTATCTATCTATCTGTCTATCTATCTATCTATCTATCTATCTATCTATCAACCTTATATCTATCTACCCACAGGTATATATAGGTATATATATATATATATATATATAATATACACATACACATACACATACATACATATATATATATATATATATATTGCATATATATACATATATGTGAAAATGCTCTCTCATCTTTGCCAAAATACAATTCATTTCTTTTTGAAGAGTGAAACGATTTTCTGTTTAGTTTGTACTTTGTTTTCCCTGAACTAGAAACAGATTTCCAAAGCAGTTATTTAAGGAATATAAATCCACACAAGAACCAGAAGTTCCTGGGCAGTTATCAGGTTTTCAGGTATAACTATCTCAATGTGTTTGGTCAGTCACTGGGCTTCTCTTAGACTAATTTCAACTGAAGACACACAGAAGAAGCAGAAAGTCCGGATCCAGGCTAGCACTTTGCTCAGCTGCTGCTACAGTGATTTTAACTTTAATAGGTTCATATCTTAGTAATGTAGAACTATTAGATTATTTTAAGTCTGAATTATTCGTAAACGTTCCAGGAGTCTAAGCAGTGGAAACCGTCTTAACTCACCTGATTTTACCTAAGCTCCCCACAAGCAACAGCCTGTGATAAATCTCCAGGATCAGAGAGTGCTGGAGTCTGCTGAGACACTCCACAAATTGCCTACTCCCAAAACCTTCCTGCTCCCCAAACCAAGAGACTTTTTCCCCTGTGGCCACCAGCCAATTTTTAGTGGCCCCAAGGGAAATCGAGTCTCTAGGAATCACTAGCCATTCTGTCTAGTACAAAAACCTCTGGCGCCTGCAAATGAAGTCCCTGGTGGACCCAGGAATCCCTTTTAGAAGGGAAATTCAGGAAGAACAATGGAATCTGAATGTTCCTAGCCAAGCCAGCAATACCTCCACATTGTCTAGTGATAAACATAAGTGATTACAAATGAAGACTCTGTGGACCCTCGGTTGCCTTTTAGAAGGGAACTTCACCAAGATCACATGGAATCTGAGAGTTCCTTGCCAAGGCAGCTAATACTGCTGAGTCCTTGAGTCCTATCTCTTTCACAGCAAAGAAGAGCATTCTGGGAAAGTGCTGCAGCAACTTGCTGCAATCTGAGGGACACCAAGATGCCGAGCAATAAAAAGCATGGTATTAAGCTGCCACAGAAAAAAAAAAGAAAGAGAAAAGAAAACAGTAAGGAGGTAAAGGGCTTGAGAACCTTATCTGTCAGAAAATGCAAAATGGAAGAAGTGAATCCATTTGTGGTG
>NW_021613909.1:0-1941 GCF_004785775.1 Grammomys surdaster | reverse complement strand
TGATCAGTCTCATAATATTTAGATGTTGCACATTGAATAGTGATAAACATATATCCAAAGCCATGCAATAAGTAAATAGTCTGTGGTAAATTCAGTGATACTCATATTTTTGTAGTGACATTGTTAAGTTTACTGAGAGGTCAGTTTATGAGAGTCAAGAATGTTGCTGTGGAGAAACCTCAATCCACATACAGTATGTCTAGAAGAAATGAAAAGTCAAATGATGTTAATTCAATGTGGAAAGCTTTCATTTCTTCTTTTTATGTGTATATCAAGTGTCAGAAAAAAAAACTATGTGCGCATAGGAATATTTAAAGGAGCAACATCCCTATCTTTATTCTAGAACAGTGAGAAGATATGTGTTATAATGCCTTTGATAGATTTTATGAATATGGTAGAAGTTTGCCATTTATTGGTTTTTTGACTTTACTGGGAACATCCCCAAAGTCACACTGCAGAATATCCCCATGGGTATTAGAAAAGTGTAAATTTTTCTGGTTTTCCTGGTTCACAGTGCTAATGTGGGGTGATTCACACTACAGAAAATTTATGAATATAATCAGTGTTACAAAGGTCTCCTTTTTGCATTTTCCTTCAGATACATGAAATATATCGTATAGAAATCACATAGAGAAAAACAATGTTATACCTGTAAGACATGTATTAAATATTCTTGTCATCACAGGTGATTTCAAAGAGGCATCAAGCGAGAGTTGTGGAGAACACTATGAATATATGAAGTGATAAAATCTTAAGATATGGTTCTTCTTTATTATTAAACCAAACTGTAAAATCAATTCATATTGATTAAATGATTGATCAGGATAATGAAAGTGGTAAAGCTTTCACTTGTGCCAATTATCATTGTAGACATGTAAGAAGTCACAGCGAGAAGAAACCATATGCATGTAATCAGTGTGGTAAAGCCTTTGCAAGGACCAATCATCTCCAATATCATAAAAGAACCCATACGGGAGAGAAGCCTTATGAATGTAATCACTGTGGTAAAGCCTTTGCAACATCCAGTACTCTCAAAAGTCATAAAAGAACACATACTGGAGAGAAACCTTATGAATGTAATCAATGTGGTAAAGCCTTTACAAGATCCAGTACTCTCAAATGTCATAAGAGAACACATACTGGAGAGAAACCTTATGAATGTAATCACTGTGGTAAAGCCTTTTCAGATCAGAGTACTCTCAAAAGACATAAAAGAACACTTACTGGAGAGAAACCTTATGAATGTAATCAATGTAGTAAAGCCTTTTCATGTCACAGTGATCTCCAACATCATAACAGAAAACAAACTGGAGAAAAACCTTATGAATGTAATTATTGTGATAAAGCCTTTTCAAAACACAGTACTCTCAAAAGTCATAAAAGAATACATACTGGAGAGAAACCTTATGAATGTAATCAATGTGGTAAAGTCTTTTCACAACAGAGTACTCTCCAATGTCATAAAAGAACACATACTGGAGAGAAACCTCATGAATGTAATCAATGTGGTAAAGCCTTTGCAAGATCCAGTACTCTCAAATGTCATAAGAGAACACATACCTGAGAGAAACCTCATGCATGTACTCAATGTGGTAAAGCATTTTCACAACAGCATACTCTACAATATCATAAAAGGAAACATAGTGCAAATAACCCTTAAGAATGTAATTAACGTGATAAAGCCTACTTACAAGGGAGATGTCTCCAAAACTGTAGAAGACCACATACTGGAGAGAAATCTTATTAATATAATCCATGTGACAAAAGGCTTTTTACAAAGTTATTTTCTTCAAAAGTATAAAAGAGCCCATGTTGGAGAAGAACTATGAATCTAATTGTACTGGCTGGTTTTGTGTGGAACTTGACACGGGCTGGAGTTATCACAGAGAAAGGAGCTCCATTTGAGGAAATGCCTCCATGAGATTCAGCTGTATGGCATTT
>NW_021613908.1:0-7208 GCF_004785775.1 Grammomys surdaster | reverse complement strand
TCCTCCCCTAATCCTCCCCCTTTCTCCCTCCCTATATAACTCGGGACGGCCCTGAGTTTTTGGGGGTACGCCTAGATCCATCTATTATCTGTCATGTCAATAAACCTTTTTGGAACCAAGGACTTCCTCGTGTTACTGGGGCCTGCCGCCGCCAAGGCCCTCAGGCCACTGGAACCGTAGGATCTCCCTCCCTGATGTGGGGACCCGCCACGGCGGCGGGCTTGCGCCACAGTGGCGGCCTTTTTTAAATTTTCCCCACAACATATGACTATTTGTTGTTCATGTTCATTTATTTCTGAATTACTATTATCCACGAATTGTTAATATTGATTATTCATGTTCTTTTATCTCTGATTTACTATTATCTATGACTGATGACTATTGATATTTTAGTTTTATATATTTCTCATTTCCTATTAACTATGACATCTGACTATTGGTTGTTCATGTTCATTTATTCTGAGTTACTATTACCCATGAATTGTGATTATTGATTATTCATGTTCATTTATTTCTGACTTACTATTATCTATGACTGATGACTATTGATATTACAGCTTAATTTATTTCTGCTTTCTCATGAATTCTAACTGATGACTATTTATTAATCAAAATCATTTGTTTCTGATTTACTATTATCCATGAATGCTGAATGTTGATTATTCATGTTCATTTATTTCTGACTTACTATTATCTATGACTGATGACTAATGATATTTCAGCCTTGTTTATTTCTGATTTTCTATTAACTATAACTGATGACTATTGATTATTAATGTTCATTATTTTCAGATTTACCATTATCCACTAATGTTGAATATTTATTATTCATGTTCATTTGTTTCTTGCTTACTGTTATCTGTGACTGATGACTATGGATATTTCCGCTTTATTTATTTCTGATTTCCTATTAACTATGACTGATGACTATTGGTTATTCCTGTTCATTTATTTCTGATTTACTATTATCCACGAATCGTGAATATTGATTATTCCTGCTCATTTATTTCTGATTTACTATTATCTAAGACCGATGACTATTGATATTTCTGCTTTATTTATTTCTGATTTTTCATGAACTATGACTAATGACTATTGATTATTCATATTCATTAATTTCTGATATAGTATTTTCCACGAATTTTGAATATTGATTTTTCATGTTCATTTATTTCGCACTTACTATTATCTATGACTGATGAATGAGATATTTCAGCTTTATTTTTTTCTGATTTACTATTAAATATTAATTATGACTACTGATTATTCATGTCCATATTTATCTGATTTACTATTATTCACGAATGGTGAATATTGGTTATTTTCTTCATTTATTTCTGAGTTACTATTATCTATGACTAATGACTATTGATATTTCAGCTTTTTTTTTTTCTGCTTTACTCTTAAGTATGACTGATGACTATTGATTATTCATGTTCATTTATTTCTGATTTACTATTTTCCACAAATGGTAAATATTGATTATTCCTGTTCATTTATTTCTGACTTACTATTATCTATGACTGATGACTATTTTTTTTAGTTGTTTTGGTTTTTTTTGTTTTTTTTCTTTTTTTTTGGATGCTGTAGAGTATATGTATACATACACTCACACACACACACACACACACACACACACACAGACACAGACACATACTCACATATATATGCTTGTTTTTACCACTTCACCCACTGGCCTCCAACCACACCACTTTGCCATTCTCTCTTTTCTTCTCTGTTCTTCTTTGTGTTTCTTTCTTGTGTCCTCCCACTAAGAGCTGGAACTCATAATCCTCTTCCTGTCTCAGTTTCTCAAGTGCTGGATTACAGTGGCTTTGCCTTGTCTGTCCTGGGAAATTGCTCTGTACACTACGCTGGCTTTGAACTCACGGGGAAGATCCAGCCTGCCCCTGCATGCCTCCAATGCCAGCATCGGGAAGCAGAGGCAGGTAAATCTTTTAAGTTTGAGGCCAGCCTTGTCTACAATGTGGGTTCCAGGACAGCTAGTCCTACACAGAGAATCCCTATCTGGAAAAAAAATTTTAAAGTTTTTTCCCCCTCTTTTAGTAGAATCGTCTCAACGCCATATATTTTGGCCGATCCTTTTTCCAGCGACTAGTAACGCCATTCCAATTATAAAACAAGTTCCCTAGAGTTTGTTTTCAGTTCGGCCTAACAATCTTTATTTTCCTCCAAGCGGAGATGCTTTTCTCCGAGCCTCTTTCTGGACTACCTTTCCCTTGCTCTTCAGTTCGCAGCTTGGCAGACAGCTCTCTCATATCTCCATTGTCTCTAGACCCTTTGCGCTCCACGACTCTGAAGGGCCTGTAGAACCCAGGGCCATTAGAATCTCGCCATTGCTAGACTGTTGCTAGGGCGGTTGCCGAGGAGACTTCTGAGAGGACCAACATTCAGTGTCCTAGTGACAGAATAAAGTTGGCGCCAGTATCGCCAGTGGGTGTGTCACTCGAGTGATGACTATAGATTCTTCAGTTTTATTTATATATTTTTATCCATGGACTAATACTAATGACTATTGATTATTCAGGTTTATTTATTTCTGGTTTACAATTATCCACGAATGGGTGAATAGTGATTACTCATGTTCATTATTTCTGACTTACTATTATCTTTGACTGATGACTATTCATATTTCAGCTTTATTTATTTCTGTTTCCCCATGAACTATGACTGATGTCTATTGATTATTCATGTTCATTTATTTCTGATTTATTATTGTACATGAATGGTCAATATTGATTATTAATGTTCATTTATTTCAGACTTACTCTTATCTACAACTGACGACTATTGATATTTCACCTTAATATATTTCTGATTTACTATGAAATATGATTAATGACTATCAATTATTCATGTTCATTTTTTTCATCTTTACCATTTCCACAAATAGTGAATATTAATTATTCATGGTAATTTATATCTGATTTACTATAAACCATGAATAGTGTATATTGATTTTTCATGTTCATTTATTTCTGACTTACTATTATCTATGACTGATGACTATTGATATTTCAGCTTTATTTATTTTTGGTTAACTATTAAATATTACTGATGACTATTGATTATTCATGTTCATTTATATCTGATTTCCTATTATCTACGAATGGTATATATTGATTATTCCTGTTCATTCATTTTTGAGTTACTATTGTCTATTACTGGTGACTATTGATATTTCATCTCTGTTAGTTTCTGATTTCCTTTTAACTATGACTAATGATTATTGAGTATTCATGTTCATTTATTTCTGATATACTATTATCCACGAATGGTGTATACTGATTATTCATGTTCATTTATATCTGACAGACTGTTATCTATGACTGATGACTATTGATATTTCAGCTTTATATTTCTGATTTACTATGAACTATGAATAATGACTATCGATTACTCATGTTCATTTTTTTCATCTTTACCCTTATCCACAAATGGTGAATATTGATTATTCATGTTCATTTTTTTCTGATTTACTCTTATCCACGAATGGTGAATATTGATTATTCATGTTCATTTATTTCGAACAGACTTTTATCTATGACTGATGACTATTGATATTTCAGCTTTATATATTTCTTATTTACTAAGAACTATGAAAAATTACTATCTATTATTCATGTTCATTTTTTTCATCTTTACCATTATCCACGAATGGTGAACATTGATTATCCATGTTCATTTATTTCTGATTTACTATTTTCACCAATGGTGAATATTGATTATTCATGTTTATTTATTTCTGACTTAATAATATCCACTAATACTAAATAGTGATTATTCCTGTTCATTTATTTCTTACTTACTATTATCTATGGCTTACAACTATTCATATTTCAGCTGCATTTATTTCTGGTTTACTATTAAATATGCCTGGTGACTATTGATTATTCATGTTCATTTATATCTGATTTACTATTATACACAAATGCTGAATACTGATTATTCCTGTTCATTTATTTCTGACTTACTATTATCTATGACGGATGACTATTGATATAACAGCTTAATTTATTTCTGATTTCCTATTAACTACCACTGATGACTATTTATTTTTATGTTCATTTTTTTCAGATTTACCATTATCCACGAATGGTGAAAACTGATTATTCATGTTCATTGATTTCTGATTTACTGTTATCAACGATTGGTGAATATTGATTATTCATGTTCATTTATTTCTGACTTAGTATTATCTATGACTGATGACAATTGATATTTCAGATTTTTTTCTGGTTTACTATTAACGATGACTGATGACTATTGATTATTCAAGTTCAATTATCTCTGATTTACTATTATCCACGAATCTTGAATATTGATCATTCCTGTTCAATTATTTATGACTTACTCTTATCTATAAATGATGACTATTGACATTTCAGCTTAATTTATTTCTGATTTCCTATTAACTATGATTGATGACTATTGATTAATCATTTTCAATAATTTCTGATTTACTATTATCAAAGAATGCTGAATATTGATAATTCATGTTCATTTATTTCTGACTTATTATTATCTATGACTGATGACTATTGATATTTCAGCTACATTTATTTCCGAATTCCTATTAACTATGACTGATGACTATTTAGTTTTCATGTTTATTTTTTTCAGTTTTACCACTATACACCGGTGGTGAATATTGATTATTCATGTTCCTTTATTTGTTACTTACTATTATCTATGAATGATGACTATTGATATTTCCGCTTTAAATATTCCTATTTTACTATTAAGTATGGCTGATGTCTATTGATTATTCATGTTAATTTATTTCAGATTAAGTATTATCCACGAATGGTGAATATTGATTATTCCTGTTCTTTATTTCTGACTTATTATTATCTATGACTGATGATTATTGATATTTCAGCTTTATTTAGTTCTGATTTACTAGTAAATATTAATGATGACTATTGATTATTCATATTCATATATATCTGATTTACTATTATACACTAATGGTGAATATTAATTATTCGTCTTCATTTATTTTTGACTTACTATTAACTATGACTGATTAGTATTGATATTTCAGCTTTATATATTTCTGATTTACTATGAACTATGACTGATGACTGATGATTTTTCATGTTCATTTATTCCTCATTAACTATTATCAACGAATGGTGAATATTGATTATTCGTGTTCATTGATTTCTGGTTTACTATTATCAACGATTTTTGAATAGTGATTATTCCTGTTCCTTTATTTTTGACTTACTATAACCTATGACTGATGACTATTGATATTTCAGATTTATTTATTTCTGATTTCTTATATTTTATGACTGATGACTATGAATTATTCATGTTCATTTATTTCTGACTTACTATTATCTATGACTGATGACTACTGATATTTCAGATTTTTTTTCTGGTTTACTATTAACAATGACTGATGACTATTGATTATTCAAGTTCAATTATCTCAGATTTACTATTATCCATGAATCTTGAATATTGATTTTTCCTTTTCCATTATTTATGACTTACTCTTATCTATAATTGATGACTATTGACATTTAAGCTTTATTTATTTCTGATTTCATATTAACTATGACTGATGACTATTGATTATTCATGTTCAATTATTTCTGACTTACTATTATCTATGACTGATGACTATTGATATTTCAGCTTCATTTATTTCTGATTTCCTATTAACTATGACTGATGACTATTTATTGTTCATGTTTATTTTTTTTCAGATTTATGACTATACACAAGTGGTGAATATTGATTATTCATGTTCATTGATTTCTGATTTACTATTATTAACGATTGGTGAATATTGATTATTCCTCTTCCTTTATTTATTACTTACTATTATCTATGATTGATGACTATTGATATTTCAGCTTTATATATTTCTGATTCACTATGAACTATGGCTGATGTGTATTGATTATTCATGTTCATTTATTTCTGATTAACTACTATCCATGAATGGTGAATATTGATTATTCCTGTTCTTGTATTTCTGAATTATTATTATCTATGATTGATGACTATTTATATTTCAGCTTTATTTATTTCTCATTTCCTATTAACTATGACTGATGACTATTTGTTTTTATATTCATTTTTTCAGATTTACCATTATCTACGAATGGTGAATATTGATTATTCATGTTCATTGATTTCTGGTTTACTATTATCCACGATTGGTGAATATTGATTATTCCTGTTTCTTTATTTCTGACTTACTATTATCTATGACTGATGACTATTGATATTATCTTTATTTATTTCTCATATCTTATCTATTATGACTGATGACTATTGTTTTTTCATGTTCATTTATTTCTGATTTACTATTATCCACTAATGCTGATTATTGATTATTCATGTTCATTTATTTTTGACTTACTATTATCTATGACTGATGGTTATTGATTTTTCAACTTTATGTATTTCTGATTTCCCATGAACTATGACTGATGACTATTGATTATTCATGTTCATTTATTTTTGATGAACTCTTATCCACGAATGGTGAATATTGATTATTCCTGTTCATTTATTTCTGACTTACTATTATTTATCACTGTTGACTATTCATATTTCAGCATTATTTTTTTATGATTTACAATTAACTATGACTGATGACTATTGATTATTCATATTCATTTATATCTGATTTACTGTTATCCACGACCGAGAATATTGTTTATTCCTGTTCATTTATTTCTGACTTACTATTATCCATGACTGATGACTATTGATAATTCAGCTTTATTTATTTCTGATTTCTTACAATTTATGACTGATGACTATTGATTATTCACGTTTATTTTTTCATATTTACCATTATCCACGAATCATGAATATTGATTATTCATGTTCATTTATTTCTGATTTACTATTAACCACGAATCGCGATTATTGATTATTCCTGTTCATTCATTTCTGATTTACTATTATCTATGACTGATGACTATTCATATTTCATCATTAGTTTTTTCTGGTTTACAATTAACTATGACCATTGACTATAGATTTTTCATGTTCATTTATATCTGATTTAATATTATCCACGATCCTGAATATTGATTATTCGTGTTCATTTATTTCTGATTGAATATTATCAAAATTTGGTGAACATTGATTATTCCTGTTTATTTATTTCTGATTTACTATTATCTATGACTAATGACTATTGTTATTTCAGCTTT
>NW_021613907.1:0-1047 GCF_004785775.1 Grammomys surdaster | reverse complement strand
TATCTATCTATCTATCTATCTATCTATCTATCTATCTATGTATCTATCATCTATCTACCTATTAATCTATCTATCCATCTATCTATCTATCTATCTATCTACCTATTTATCTATCATTTATCTATCAATCTAATAATCTACCTAACTACCTATCTTTTTATATATCTATCAAAGTATCTATCTGTGTCTATCTATGTATCTATGAATCTATCTATCTATCTATCTATCTATCTATCTATCCATCTATACATCCATCTATCTATGTATCTATCTATCTATGAATCTATCTATCATCTATCAATCTATCTATCTATCTATCTATCTATCTATCTATCTATCTATCTACCTAACTTCTTAAGTAAATACATATCTACCTACTTACCTAGCTAACTACATGTGTATTTGTGGACACATCTCCTACTCTCTGCTTGTGGATGGCAAATATATCCACTTCCTAGTACATTGTCTAGAGTAGAAGGGCCTCTCTGTTTACAAGATGATGTATGCCATGGTCCTGTGAGAAATGCATTTCTCTGTCCACCAGCAAGCCGTCCTTTCATGAGCACTGAGCATCTCCAGAAGTCCACCCCTTCACTGCCCTTAAGTCATATCATTATTTAATAACCAATTCTGTCAATATATTTATTTAATAATCAATTATGTAATAACCAACTATGTCAATATCTTTATTTAATAAAAAGTTCTGTCAATATCTTTAATTAAAAACCAATTCTGTCAATATCTTTGTTTAAAAACCAATTCAGTCAATATCTTTATTTAGTAACCAATTCTGACAATATCTTTATTTAATAAACAGTTCTGTCAATATCTTTATTTAATAACCAATTCGGTTAATATCTTTATTTAATAATCAATTCTGTAAAAAGCAGTTCTGTCAATGTCTTTATTTAAAAACCAATTCTGTAAATATCTTTATTTAATAATCAATTCTGTAATAACCAATTCTGTCAATATCTTTATTTAAAAACCAATTGGGTCAATATCTATACTTAGAAACCAATTCTGTCTATATCTTTATTTAATAAG
>NW_021613906.1:0-1549 GCF_004785775.1 Grammomys surdaster | reverse complement strand
TATCTATGCTCCAAATGCAAGGGCACCGACATTCATAAAACAACTTTACTAAAACTCAAAGCACACATTGCACCTCACACAATAATAGTGGGCGACTTAAACACTGCACCCTCATAAATGGACAGATAGTGGAAACAGAATTAAACAGAGACACAGTGAAACTAAGAGAAGTTATGAACCAACAATTTGGATTTAACAAATATCTATAGAACATTTCATCATAAAACAAAATAATATACCTTCTTCTCAGCAACAGGCCTAGACAGATATAAGAAGATTGACATAATCCCATGTATCCCATCAGATCACCAAAAACTAAGGCTGGTCTTCAATAATAACAAAAACAACAGAAAGCTGACATACACTTGGAAACTGAAAAACTCTCTACTCTATGATAACTTGGTGAAGGAAGAAATAAAAGATGAAATTAAAGACCTTTTAGAATTTAATGAAATTGAAGAAACAACATTACCTAACTTTTAGGACACAAGGAAAGCAGTGCTAGGAGGAATACTCATAGCTCTAAGTGCCTACAAAAAGAACCTGGAGAGAGCACACCCTAGCAGCTTGACAGCACACCTGAAAGCTCTATAACAAAGAGAAGCAAATACATCCAAGAGATATTGACAACAGGAAATAATCAAACTCAGGGCTGAAATCAACCATGTAGAAACAAAAAGAATTATACAAAGATTCAACAGAACCAGGAGCTGGTTCTTTGAGAAAATCAAGAAGATATATAAAACCTTAGTTAGCCTAACCAGAGGGCACAGAGACAGTATCCAAGATAATAAGATTATCATAGGAAGACTTAACAATGGAAACTGAGGAAATTAAAAAAAAATCATCAGATCCTATTCCAAAAGCCTATACTCAAGAAAATTGGAAAATCTGGATGGAATGAACAATTTTCTAGACAGATATCAGCTACCACAGTTAAATCAAGATCAGATAAACCATCTAATCAATCCTATATCCCCTAAAGAAATAGAAGCAGGTATTAAAAGTTTCCCAATCAAAAAAACAAACAAACAAACAAACCAAAAAATACCACAAAACAACAACAACAACAACAACAACAACAAAAACCAGCCCAGGACTGGATGAATTTAGTGAAGAATTTTATCAAACCTTCCAAAAAGACCTAATACCAATTCTCGTCAAATTATTCCACAAAGTAACACTACACAGTCAATTCTATGAAACCACAAAAATGTTCATTCCCTAACCACAAAAAGATCCAACAAAGAAAGAGAACTTCAGTCCAATATCCCCTTATCAGTATCGACACAAAAATACCATAAAAAATTCTTCCAAACCAAATCCAAGAACATATCAAAAGAAAAAGTAATCCAACATAATCAAGTAGGCTTTATCCATGGAATTCAGGGATGGTTCAAAATATGGAAAGCAGTCACCGTCATCCTCTATATAAGCAATATCAAAGAAAAAACCACAAGGTCATCTCACTAGATGCTGAGAAAGCATTTGACAAAAGGCAACACCCCTTCAGGATCAAAGTCTTGGAAAGATTAGGAATTAAAGACTC
>NW_021613905.1:0-2810 GCF_004785775.1 Grammomys surdaster | reverse complement strand
GCAGGGACCTGAGGATGAGACATTCAAGAGCACCCTCAAATTCTTAGAAAGTTTCTGGGTTACTTGATATCCTGTCTCAAACAATCAAAACAAAACAAATCAAAACCAGTGTAATAGAAAGACACATACCGGGACGGGCAGACTCCAGAACCGCACAGTCATGTATATGCTGGGGTGACTTTTAACAGTACTGCTGTGTCTGTCTGTGTTGAGAATAATAGTGATTGCAGATGCTGGTGCTGGGGCAGCTGGGTAACAGCAGAATCCTTATCTCACACATCACACCAATAAATAACAATAATGATAACATAAAATAAATAAAATGAAAACTAATAGAGCCAGAGTTTAATCTCAAGAGCAAAGAAGTGACTCAATGCCAAATTCTTTGGCTTTTAAGGAGGCGAGCTGCTCCTCCCTTAGAATTGTCAGCTTCTGTGCTTCTTTGTTTCAGATTATGCCCTTTAAAGAAAGCCACTTAGAACCAACTCAAACCACCTGTCCTCACTCACCCAGACTCTAACCTTGATGGTTGTCATGCTACATTCTGCCCGGAGGGGCACTCTACTGTACAGTTGAATTTCTGATTGAGGTTGGGCCTCCTTCTGGCTGACATAGGAACTAAGCCTCCAAAGTGAAAGTCTTTCCCTTCTTCTCCTGCTTTGTTTAGAGAGATGAGCTCTGGGACTCTCATTTCCTCTTTTCCTGCATTCCTGAGTCATTTCTTTGGGGCAAACTCACTGTGTTCAGTTACAAAACTACAGTTGTGATAAAACAGGAGAACTCCATTAAACTAGATTGGGTTATGGTGTCTTACACCACAATACAAGCAATAACAGAGACTCCAGACCTAAGATTAAAACATTTAAGCTGGTTTGTGGTGGTGCTGACCTGCAATCCCAGCACGGAGGCCATGCAAGCAGGAAGAACATGAGTCTGAGCCCACCCTGGGCTGGAGAAGTGGCTCATGAAGAACCCCACTTACTGTACAAACAGGAGGACACATGACCATAATCCCTGTGCCCAGGTGAAAAGTCTAGCATGTCTGTGCTGCCTGTAACCCCACCTTCCCTTCCCTCCAAAGGAAATGTCACCATCCCTCCACAGGAATGTCACCATCCCTCCACAGGAAATGTCACTTTTATTATGCAGACACTTTTCACCCATCAGACACTCCCTGACAATCTTCCTCCATCTTTACATATCATCTTTTATGGATCCTTTGTGTAAACAGAGCCAAGCAGTGCACATCTTCTGCACCTGACTTCTTTCACAGATTCTACGCTGCACCCCACATTCTGACCATACAGTACTCTGTTTCTTTGTATAACAGAACCAGGTTGCATTGTGCCAGGACCTCAGGTGAATCAGCCTTCCCAAGGGGGCAGTCTCTTTGCCAGGTGACTGACAGGCCCACCTGAAGGAAATCTCTTCGAAGGCAGAAGGGAGGACACTGATACAAAATGTTCTAATCTTTGGAGCACCCGGAATGTCCTGTGTCTTCCCAAGGCCAGGAGTATTATATTCTTTCTACTAGGCCTTAAGTAGTGGCAAACCAATTTTTACCAGGAAGTGGGAGTGGGGACTTTGAAGGAAAGCTGCAGTAAAGAAGCTGCACCTTGCACTGAATCATCTCCAAAGCTGGTAAGAGAACAGAATGATGAGTCTGTGCAGAGGTTAGAATGTTGCAGGTTGAGAGTTGTTATAATTTACGTTAGGACATCTTTACCACCCTAAATAGCCCTTCCTTGGACACTTCTCTTCTGAACTAACATCTGGTGACTCACAGAATCTTTATGAATGGATTAAAAAAATCCCTAAGTTCCTCCAACCAGAAACCCATGAGTCATCAGATACCATTTGGAGCCTGTAGCAGAGGTGACCTGAATTGGCTCTAACCCCTTTACCTGGTTTTTGCACTAGTGTGTTTGAAGAGTACCTCAATTTGGGTTTTCTTTGTTGTTACTAAAAACCTTCATCATATTGATACCCTGAATGTGGGGTTGTTTGGTTTCAGACCCTGGGTACAAGGGACTGAGGTGCTTTCTTTACCTACCAAAGCAGACCTGGCCTCTAGGTTCTCCCAGGATCCCTCAGTCCTTACCTGTCATACCCTGTCCCCAACCCTGGACTTTCCAGCCCTTAGGTTGGGCTGCCTTTCCTACGAGGCTCTTCCCTATATAATCCAGACATTTTGGACTCTCCTCCCCCTCCTTCTGTCCGTCTTACTCTCCCTCTCTCTTTCTTTACACATGTTCGGAATTTTCTTGCTTTCTCTCTCTCTCCCTCCCCACATTGACATCTCAAGCCTTGGTCCTTAGGACCAGTGAACCTGCCTGAGATATTTGTTAAACCTGCAGATATTTGTTAAAATCTGGCTTGAATTGGACTCTTACACTGGCAAAGAAATAGCATCAGGTTTATGGTAAGACCTTCTTCCAGATCTCTCTCACTAACTCTTTGCTTCAGAATGAACTATCTTTTATCTGCTTTGAAGTGACAGCTGATTTTTTGTGTCAACAGGTCCAAAGCTTCTATACACTTCAAGGCCAGTATAACAGATATTAATGTAATCTGACAAGAGATGAATACACATTCACACTGAGTGTAAAGTGGAATGAAAGTTTTTATTCCAGACATCTGGGACCATACCCATATGTTGTGTACTTAGTGGAGGCCACAAGTGTCTACAATACAGAGTTTTAAAGGATGAAACCACAACCTGACAACTCAGGCACAGGGGGCTTTGAGGAAGTAAACAATTTTAAACAGGTGATTTTAACAGAAACTAAGAAAATCTGTTAGCCAGTGGG
>NW_021613904.1:0-2922 GCF_004785775.1 Grammomys surdaster | reverse complement strand
TTTTTTTTTTAATTTGGACAAAAGAAGATATGATTCTGATTCAAATGGCCAAGAGATGGACGGGGATGGCTGCTGACAGTTGTCAACATGACTACATATGTTGTGAACTAAAATCCATGAATGGGAGTAAAATCAGAGATCCATATCATGGGCTAGAAAACAGAGGGTTTTGGTCCAAATCATGCCGTGGTATTACAGTAACTTTGGATAGAGATCTTGAGAATACTGGCTATGAAAAGCTTTGTGTTTATGCATGATAGTATACAACTTTAATCCCAAGAGAGAGAGGCAAGATAATTTCTGAGTTCAAGGGCAACCAAGAACAAAGAAAGAAAAGAATAATTTTCTTTATTTGGTAAAGGTAAAGAAAAGCTTAGTTCCAAGCAAGGTGATGCACAAATCAAGTCTGTGAGTCAAGCAGATCTCTGGGTTCAAGGTTAGTCTACAGATCATGTTCCATGATAGCAATACTTAGGCAGTGATCAAACCATTGAGGCTAGGTTGCTGTGATAAATACCATTGAACTAGGGGCCATGATCCAGCACCAGCAAGTGATAGAACTTGGAAGTTTTGGACATGTAGCTATGGCTTTAGAATCCAGAACAGTAGAGTTTACTTGGATAGCTGAATCAAATTAGTTTGAGCTAAGAAATTGCCAGTGACTTACATAATGTCATGGTTCAGGCATAATATATTGGAAGTGTTTTATGAGAGCACCAAGAAGCTATGTTCCAGAGATAGCCCTCCTGAGGGCAGCCAGATAATTTGTAAGATTCTTCCAGGTGGTACTGAAGGAATGAAGGGATCCTGAAGAGCAGTTGAGGCCCGGTCCTGTGAGTGCCTAGGTAAGGCCATTGGGGAAATTGCTGATTAAGTGTCTGTGGAAGTCCAAGGACTGAATGGGGTTATACAATGAAGTTGAGGATTGGTATCTTGAAGACTGCCTAGGAGAGGCTCATTGTAAATGTGTTGCCTGGTGGAAGCAGAAGAACTTGGTGTATTTGAGAGTCCAGTAAAATGGGTGACCACAAGTAAGAGCAGCAACAGTGGAGTACTATTGGCAGGAGCTTATGGTATCACAGAAACTAGAGCTGAAAGATGAAACCTAACCACTTATTGTAAGAGCCCAGATGATCCTCAGTGAACCCTGTGGGATGCCTGTTGAGGAAAGCAGTTATCAGTGATTTGAACCAGCACAAGACAAAGGTGACAGTTTCTTTTATACACACAAGTGGATTATAGTTTGCAAACCTGAAAAGAGTTGGACATCAATAAAGTCAATGAAGGAATGGAAATTTTTGCAGTTGGATTTTTGTCTTCATTTGAAGGAGTATCATCATGTGAAGTTGTGAAATGTTTATATAGACACTATGATGTTGTACATATGTGATCAGATGTTAAGCTTTCATTTGATGCTGGAATGTATTTTAGAAGTTCAGGAAGAGCAAAGGACATTTAGGATTCTGAGCTTTTTTGAGTCTGGACTAGTATGGGTATTTTGGCATTGGATACTTTCCAAGGTCCTTTGGCTTGCTATAGCACCCATAGTCTATTTTTTTTCCTGTAAGGCAAATAGGTGCCAGAAAATGGTTTTGATTGTTTCACTATGCTTAGCCTACATGAATTTAGCACTAATCAGATATGTGGCCTTACTGAGGATGGGGTTGCTTTGTCATAGGAAGTGTGTCACCTTCGAGGATTCTTGAAAATCACAGGTCAGGACAGCTTGGTTAAAACCATCCTCCTGGCTGCCTGTGGAAGAGAATAACCTGCCTTCCCTGGCGCCTGTAGCACTATGTCATCCTGAATGGTGTCCAAATTTCTGCCATCTTGTTAGTGGGAGGAATCTTTAAGTTGTAAGTCAGCCCAAATTGACTGTCATCCTCCATAAGAGTTGTCTTACTCATGGGGTCTCTTCTCTGTGATGAATCTTTAACTAACCTAGAAGTGGGTACCAGAGACTGGGTTATCATTGTGATAGGTGTGTCCATGTTGTTGTTTTTGTTGGAAATTCGATTCTGGCTGTTTGGATGCTTTAAATGGAGCTTAATATGCTGAAGTATTAGCAGCAGGGCAGAGAGTGGTGCTAAGACTGATTTTAAATGAGGAATCTTAGCACTGTAGATTTCATATGAGAGGAGTATTAATGTGAGACTTAGAAAATATCTTTTGTTATTTTGGTGAAGAATGGGGCTTCTATGTGCGCTTGTCTTCAGAGTATTATGGAGGGTAATTTAAAGAGATGTAAATTAATTCAATTTATAAAGAGAGCCTCAAAGAGCCCTAAATTAGACTTTTTCTGTTGTTCACTCTCATGGGAAACATTTGAAGAAGTAGAGTAAAATGGGAAACAGAAAGTCCAAAATGGAGGGGTTCAAATATAGTGTTCACAACAGGGTATCAGGAAGTAGAATGGAGTTAAATCATGTAACCAAAGATACTAAATGGAAGTAAATGAGAATTGACCAGAGGGGAATATACTGACCGGCTAGGGATTCTCTTTGTAGATTTTCAGTTGAGAGAGGCATGGTTTATATTATGTAGGCCTTTTAATGCTGCAGTTATTTATTTGTAATTTGGACAAAAAAACATATGTTTCTGATTCAAATTGCCAAGAGATGGACGGAGATGGCTGCTGTCAGTTGTCAACATGAATACATATGTTGTGAACTAAAATCGATAAATGGGAGAAAAATCACAGATCAAGATCATGGGCTAGAAAACAGAGTGTTTTGGTCGAAATCATGCCATGGTATTACAGTAAATTTGGATAGAGATTTTGAGAATACTGGCTATGAAAAGCTTTGTATTTATTCATGATAGTATACAACTTTAATGCCAAGAGAGTGAGGAAAGGTAATTTCTGAGTTCTCGGCCAACCTAGAAAAAGAAAGCAAAGAATAGTTTTCTTTATTTGGTAAA
>NW_021613903.1:0-3482 GCF_004785775.1 Grammomys surdaster | reverse complement strand
TAGGAAGTGTGTTTGGTTTACTGCAGAAACAATTTTAACACCAGCCCATGTATCTTATATTGTTTCATATGGAATGTCCAAGTAAGTTGCTCGATTCCAGCAGAAAAGCACTAGAGAACGTACTGAACAAACCTCATGTAAAGATACATGCATTGCAGTGTATTATATTTCCAGAGCTAAAGGCAAGTACAACACAGCTGGAAACACCTAAATCATGTTACATGTGACATTTCAGTTAGGAACTGTGTTTGGTTTATTGCAGAAACACTTTAACACACGGCCATGTATCTTTCATTGATCCATATGGAATGTCCAAGTAATTTGCTATATTACAGCAGAAAATCAATATAGTATGTACTGAACAAACCTCATGTCAAGATACATGCATTGCAGTGTATTCTTACTTCCAGAGCTATAGGCATGTACAACACAGCTGAAAACACCTAAATCATGTTACGTGTGATATTTCAGTTAGGAAGTGTGTTTGGTTTAAAGCAGAAAGACTTGTAGCATCCTGCCAGGTATCTTTCATTGTTACATATGGAATGTCCAAGTAAGTTGCTAGATTCCAGCAGAAAAGCACTATAGAATGTACTGAACAATCCTCATGTAAAGATACAGGCATTGCAGTGTATTCTTATTTCCAGAGCTAAAGGCATGTACAACAGAGCTGAAAGCACCTAAATCATGTTACCTGTGACATTTCATTTAGGAAGAGTGTTTGGTTTAAAGCAGAAACACTTTTAACACCAGGCCATGTATCTTACATTGTTTCATATGGAATGTCCAAGTGAGTTGCTAGATTCCAGCAGATAAGCACGATAGAACGTACTGAACAAACCTCATGTAAAGATACATGCATTGTAGTGTATTCTTACTTCCAGAGCTAAAGGCAAGTACAACAGATTTGAAAACACCTAAATCATGTTACATGTAAATTTCAGTTAGGAAGTGTGTTTGGTGTACTGCAGAAACATTTTTAACAGCAGGCCATGTATCTTACATTGTTTCATATGGAATGGCCAAGTGAGTTGCTAGATTCCAGCAGAAAAGCACTATAGAACATATTGAACATATTTCATGTAATATACATGCATTGCAGTGTTTTCTTACTTCCAGAGCTAAAGTCAAGTACAACAGAGTTGAAAACACCTAAATCACATTACATGTGACATTTCAGTTAGGAATTGTGTTTGGTTAAAAGAAGAAACACTTTTAACAACCGGCCATGTATCTTTCGTTGTTACTGAAGGAATGTCCCAGTAAATTGATAGATTCCAGCAGAAAACACTATACATCGTACTGTACAAACCTCATGTAAAGATACACGCATTGCAGTGTATTCTTACTTCCAGAGCTAAAGGCAAGTACAACACAGCTGAAAACACCTAAATCTTGTTACATGTGACATTACAGTTAGGAAGTGTGTTTGCTTTAAAGCAGAATCACTTTTAACACCAGGCCATGTATCTTATATTGTTTCATATGGAATGTCCAAGTAAGTTGTTAGATTCCAACAAAAAAGCACTATAGAACCCACTGAACATACCTCATGTAAAGATACATGCATTGCAGTGTATTCTTATTTCTAGAGCTTAAGGCAGGTACAACAGAGTTGTAAACACCTAAATCACATTACATGTGACATTTCAGTTAAGAAGTGTGTTTGGTTTAAAGAAGAAACACTTTTAACACCAGGCCATGTATCTTTCAATGTTACTGATGGAATGTCCGAGTAAGTTGCTAGATTCCAGCAGAATAGCACTATAGTTCGTACTGAACAAACCTCATGTAAAGATACACGCATTGCAGTGTATTCTTACTTCCAGAGCTAAAGCCAAGTACAACACAGCTGAAAACACCTAAATCTTGTTACATGAGACACTTCAGTTAGGAAGTGTGTTTGGTTTAAAGCAGAATGACTTGTAGCATCCTGCCATGTATCTTTCATTTTTAAATATGGAATGTCCAAGTAAGTTGCTAGATTCCAGCAGAAAAGCACTATAGAACTTATTGAACAAACCTCATGTAAAGATACATGCATTGCAGTGTATTCTTACTTCCAGAGCTATAGGCAAGTACAACACAGCTGAAAACACCTAAATGATGTTACCTGTGACATTTCAGTTAGGAAGTGTGTTTGGTTTAAAGCAGAAACACTTTTAACACCCAGCCATGTATCTTACATTGTTTCATAAGGAATGTCCAAGTAAGATCCTAGATTCCAGCAGAAAAGCACTATAGAATGTATTGAACATACTTCATGTAAAGATACATGCACTGCAGTGTTTTCTTACTTCCAGGGGTATAGGCATGTACAACACAGCTGAAAACACCTAAATCATGTTACCTGTGATATTTCAGTTAGGAAGTGTGTTTGGTTTAAAACAGAAATACTTTTAACACCCGGCCATGTATCTTACATTGTTTCATATGAAATGTCCAAGTGAGTTGCTAGATTCCAGCAGAAAAGCACTATAGATCGTACTGAACACACCTCATGTAAAGATACAGGCATTGCAGTGTATTCTTACTTCCAGAGCTAAAGGCAAGTGCAACACAGCTGAAAACACCTAAATCATGTTACATGTGACATTTGAGATAGGAAGTGTGTTTGGTTTAAAGCAGAAAGACTTGTAGCATCATGCCATGTATCTTTCATTGTTACATATGGAATGTCCAAGTAAGTTGCTAGATTCCAGCAGAAAAGCAGTATAGAATATACTGAACAAACCTCATGTAAAGATACAGGCATTGCAGTGTACTCTTATTTCCAGAGCTACAGGCAAGTACAACAGAGCTGAAAGCACCTAAATCATGTTACCTGTGACATTTCATTTAGGAAGAGTGTTTGGTTTAAAGCAGAAACACTTTTAACACCTTGCCTTGTATCTTACATTGTTTCAGATGGAATGTCCAAGTGAGTTGCTAGATTCCAGCAGAAAAGCACGATAGAACGTACTGAACAAACCTCATGTAAAGATACATGCATTTTAGTGTTTTCTTACTTCCAGAGCTAAAGGCAAGTACAACAGATTTGAAAACACCTAAATCATGTTACATGTGAAATTTCAGTTAGGAAGTGTGTTTGGTGTACTGCAGAATCATTTTTAACAGCAGGCCATGTATCTTACATTGATACATATGGAATGAACAAGTAAGTTGCTAAATTCCAGCAGACAAGCACTATACATCGTACTGAACAAACCTCATGTAAAGATACACGCATTGCAGTGTATTCTTACTTCCAGAGCTAAAGGCAAGTACAACACAGCTGAAAACACCTAAATCTTGTTACATGTGACATTTCAGTTAGGAAGTGTGTTTGGTTTAAAGCAGAAACACTTGTAGCATCCTGCCATGAATCTTTCATTGTTACATATGGAATGTCCAAGTAAGTTGCTAGATTCCAGCAGAAAGAACTGTGGAACTTATTGAACAAACCTCATGTAAAGATACAGGCATTACAGTGTATTCTTACT
>NW_021613902.1:0-1120 GCF_004785775.1 Grammomys surdaster | reverse complement strand
GGCTCACAACCATCTGTAATGGGATGTGACATTCTCTTCTGACATGCCGATGGAGCACACATATACACAAAAAAGACAAATCTTTTTTAAGGATAATGGAGATGCCAAAGACTAGCCCTCTACAATCAATAACTTCTGGCAGAGGGGTGGGAGCAGAAGGACTCAGTTCTAGCTCAAGGAGCAGACCACAGAGAATTTGACCACGCTGTATGAGTAGATAAATAACACAAAGTAGACTTTCTTTTTAATTGTTTTTATCCTTTACTACTTTGGTGGGGGGGTCACAAGGTGAGGACAGACATGAAAGTACTAGAAGGGATTGTGATTGGGGTGCATGATGTGAAACTCCCAGAAAATCAATAAAAATGTTATGTGGAAAAAATACTACAAGTATCTAGTTGTAATATATATATGTGTGTGTGTGTGTGTGTGTGTGTGTGTGTGTGTGTATGATTGATTAACTTTTTAATTTAAGTTAACTAACTCACCTTAATTTTACTGACTCGTTGAAGTCAGTACCATTCAAAAGCTCAGGTTCTGGGGGTAGAGAGATGGCCTAGTGGTCAAGAGTACTTGTTGTTCTTAAAAAGGACCCAGGTTCAACTCCCAGCCCCCACGTGGTGACTCACTCACAACCATCTGTAACATCAGTTGCAGGGGATCTGGCGCCCTCCTCTGGCCTCTGCAGCGTTTGCAAGTGCTTGCATATAAGCAAGGGAAATGCTCATCCGTTTAAAAGGAAAACAAATCTTTAAAATAATTCATTTCTTAAAGCTCATGTCCTATGAAAAGCAAACTAAAGTTCTTTCATGAACAGGGAAGAAAACAAACACCCTTAGCATGCAAACCAGCCTGCCTCGGGTTCACGGAATCTAACCTCATGGCGAATTTTCATACCACGAAGCTCTTTTAGCTGCCCACACTCCTAGCGTTATCATTTGATAGAATGCTATACTGCCATTGTGGTGACTATTTTACATTTTTCACTTCACCAAGCCATTCAGGAAAACATTCCAGCTGCCTCCTTTCCCTGCATGATGAGTGGCCCTCGTTCCATCAAGAAAACGTGAAGATGACAGAAAAGGGCTGCATAAGAGGCTGGGCTTTTCTGGAACTCAGG
>NW_021613901.1:0-1177 GCF_004785775.1 Grammomys surdaster | reverse complement strand
AATGAGTAGCAGGCCTCCAGAAAACCATCCACACAACAGCAGAAGACGCACAATCTTCTCAAACTTCATGCACAATTCTCAAGTGCAGCCATGTCAGAACAAGTCAGCAAGGTCAGGTGGTGCAAGCCTTTTACCCCAGCACTGGAGAGGCTGGGGCAGAGGATCTCTCAGTTCAAGGGTAGCCTTCTCTACAGAGTTCCAGAACTGTCAAGACTTCCTAGACAAAGTGTCTCAAAAAATAAAGATACCAACAAAGAAAAAATTCTTCAAACCCAGTAAGGATTGAAAAATGTCTTCTCCACACCTAACACTTGAGAGACTTGAGGCCTCAGGGAAAGGGGAGGTGTGGTGGGGTTGGGGTGGGGATGGAGATACCCTCTTGGAGAGGGAGGAGGGGGAGTGGGATGGGGAACTGTCAGAGGGCGGAACAGGGGATGATGGCTACTGGGCTGTGAAAAAAGATTAAATAATAATAATTTTAACAATTGAAAAATTCTTATCTAAGAACATGGAATGCTAACATCAGTTGAAGACATGAGAACACATAAAAGACGGTTCTCATTCAAACGTAAAGAAACACATAAGGATGTTTTTAAGATTGGAAATATCAAAATCATACAGGTATTTTTAAATTATAGAGAAACCATTCTGTAAATTTAAAAAATGAGAAATCACGAAAGAATTTAAAATATATGAGAGAAGGATCAAACCCTTCAAAAGGTTGATTTCAAAATATATTGAAATTATAGCAGCACAAAATCTGGCACAGTTGATGGGAAGACAGACAAGAACAGGTATCAGTGTGAAGGTAATATTAACAGAATTTAATACTACACAAAGTTACTAAACAAATCTTATCAAAATCCTCCTGGCATTATTTTAGGAAACTGAGAAATTAACCATAAAAGGTAAAACAACTTAAACGAACTACAAAAATGTTCCAAAACTCTCTGAGCAGGAAATACTAAGAGGCATCAATTGTTCTGACTAAACAATACACTAAAATTATAACAATGATAATATTTAATATTGGGAAGAAGATATGGTCAGTGATGTGAGTGGGATGAAGACAGCATCCCTCACACACAAACAATTAAATTACATTTGCCTCTGTGTATTCATTCTTACAGAGTCTTCTACTACCTACAATGAGAATATTCAGATGCTATTCTCACTG
>NW_021613900.1:0-1712 GCF_004785775.1 Grammomys surdaster | reverse complement strand
GAGCATGGAAAAGCCTGTTTATATCACTATAGTTTCCAAAGACATAACTCAATGGTCCATTCTAGTAGGGAAATGTAACACATGCATATGTACTAAGTTTGATTTGAATTTTGTACATAGTTTTTATGATGTTTTGCTGAAGAATGTTGCTGCCTTTTTCCCTTGTCTGAAGAGTGTCCTTGAGGCTAAGCTAAGGAGGTTTATGTTGATTGCCTTGACAAATAAAGTCTCAGGAAAGCCAAGCTTAGCCTTTGTCCTGTGTATACTCTCATGGTGATTCTTTTGATCAGACATAGTAATCTGAGAAATGAAAAATTTAAAATGTTAAATTCAAAGAGAAAAGGCTCACCAGGAAGTTGAATGAAGCTAAATCCTGTAATCAAAGCTATCTGATGGTGATGTTATGCCAAGATTCCATTCACCTATATTTAGATTCCATTCTAAATATAGGGATGTTAAGTTGAATGAATGAGAACTATATCATGATAGGGATTATTATTACCTGGTTATTGTTTCCATGTGGACATAAGGAGATACAAGTATGTGTCAAATTGACAAAGGATAGATTGTCATTATGATTCTGGGTTTTGAATTTAAGATCTAAAAGAAACTACTTAGGTCCAGGCATGTACATGCCTTATATCCCAGGAGAAGAGATTCAGCAGATTTCAGGTTCAAGTCATCCTGGTCCAGGAAAAGTTTTAGGTAAAGAAATCTTTAGACAAAGTGTTACACACCTTTCATCCTGGCATTCAGGAGACCGAGCCATGCAGATCTCTGAGTTCAAGGTTAAACTACTCAGTTCTAGTACCACCAAGCTTAGGTAGTGAAATTGTTGAAAGTTAGAAAGCTGGTGATAATGTAATAGAAGTGGTGATGTTCTAGCACCAGCAAGCAGTAGAACTCAGCAGCTTTGTCCATGTGCCTCTGGCTTTAGAGGCAAGACTAGAAAGGACTACTGACACAGTTGATACTGTTAGCTATACTTAAAAAATTAGCAGTGTTATAAAGAGGAAACCATCATCACTGAGGTAAAATCTTCTGGGGAGTGTTTTCTGAAAGGATAATGAAGCTGTGTTCCAGAGATAGCCAAGGTTGTACGTTCTGGTGCAGGTGGTTTGGTCATGTGTAAATATCACTAATATGGCACCGGTTTTAAGGCATGAATGTACTATGGAGAACAGCTAAGGCTTGGCCCCATGAAGGGAGTGTATGAGAGGAAAGCAGTGAAGTGTACTTGCAGCAGGAGGACCCAGCATATCGAAGGTGTCAGTGCCATGGGATGATTAGAAAGAGCAGCGGCAGCAGTAGACTGGATTCAACCAGAACCTAGAGTGCTATAGAGAGAAGAGCTGGAGAAGTGATCGTTTCTATTTTGTGATGAGCAGAAGATCATATGTGGATCCCAGATACAGGAACATGAAGCTGTAATATTGAAGTTACCTTGGAGACCCCAAGATTTTGAGGTGCCAGAGCCGTGGGGTACCTGGTCAGGAAAACTGCTTTCATGGAGTAAAACCAGCCAAAGAGAAAGAACTGTGCTGCAGTGAAGAAAGCACAAAGGATTCAGAGATCTGAAGAATGCTTTGACATCAGACATGGAGATGCAGATTTTGAAGATTACTCTGCTGGCTTTCGGTCATCTTTTGGTGTAGTATTTCCTCACAAGGGCATTTAGGAATGATGAAGAGTATATCCTGTGTATTTGAACC
>NW_021613899.1:0-1193 GCF_004785775.1 Grammomys surdaster | reverse complement strand
TTCTTGTCATTTCTACTCAAGTCACCTTCAGTCTACAGATGGAAATACATTTTTAAAAAAGATAGTAATCGACTCGTTTGGATTAAAAACTTATATATACTGATAGTGTACCTTTTGAAATTCACTTTGATTTTTGAGAGTAAAGGAAACTTAGAATGACTGTTTTTCTTGAAAGGCCGTCTATTTTTTCCACTTCTGTTGCATAGTGATAATAGGTAAAACTATTTCGAGGGTGTCATTCATATTATGGAAAGAGCATTATTAGCCTCATGGGAGGTGATTTTCATTATTAAAATTTTCAAAGAAGATTATCTCTTATTAGACATATTGAAATTAGAGGTTTTACGTTTAGGCATTTCTTCCCAATTATGGTTCATATATTTGCATATGTTTGTATTATATGTACAATTAAATGTCTTGTGGTGGAAAGAAAATGTAAGAACAAATGTTTTGTATGATTAATACGTGTGTTTCTATAATTAATACGTGCGTTTGTATGTTTGTGTATGAGTGTGTATGTGTATCCTTTACTAAATGTTAAATAATTGGCTTTAATTTTGACTGTTACATGTTATATTCCATAATGTGGAAAGTCATTCTCTGTAGTATCATGTTTCAAAAACATCACACATTTGAAGTTTAGAAGGGCTTATATATACAACTTTTGAATCTGGGTTCATTTTTGTGTCATGTTGTTTCCTGAATCTGAGAGAGGCAGAGTCAGTATCTTCAGTTTTGGATCAACATATTACCTTAAGTGTCCAACACAGAGTTACATACAAAATTTAAAACACACACACACATGTGTACACAGACACAAACATACATAAATACACAGTTAATATGAAGTCTATCATACAAAAATTGAACAGTCACAAATCTGGGAAGGATTCTGTCCAAAGATAGAAGAAAAAGAAGAGAGCAAAAAAAAATTAGTAAAAACACTTTGTATATATGAATTTCTCAAAGGACGAACTCCATATAAAAGAAATGATGAAAATAGGAAAGTTATGCTTGCAAGATTATTATTTCTTAAAACACTTATATAAGATCAGAATGCTTGAAAGTAAGATATATTTCTAATTATTTTTTTAAAATATTGGGATAAACACTCATCTTTGTGTACGCTTGGATGGGATGTGCTTTGTACATTTGCTAAAGAAGCCATTGTAGTGAGCACATGTGACTTCCTA
>NW_021613898.1:0-1016 GCF_004785775.1 Grammomys surdaster | reverse complement strand
TACCTATTGTCTGGTCAAAGGGAGCTGCAGTTTCCCTGAGCCCAGCAATAATCCACAAAACAAGACTCTTGTTTCCTAAAATCCCATTTTAATGTTAATGGTCTTAGCATCCTGTCTAAAACTCTACCTCACAGTTACTTGGTGAAAGCCAGGTATGCACCTCCCCCACAGCTTCCTTTCTTTAAAGAGAGATGGAATGTGTTCTATGTGTGTATGGTGAGGTATAGAGGAAAGGGATGTCTCAGCAGGCTCATGCCTCATGCTGAGACATCTCTTGCCCCTGAGTGACCAGACACAAGACTGTATAGTATAGAATATAGCTTTTTCAGGACATGGGGAGGGGAGTTAAGAGGGTAGTAGAGGTGAGGAAAGGCAGAGAGAGGCAGAAAGTAGAAAAGTAGAGGCCAGGCATGAGCATGTGGAGAAAGAGGGGGGAAGGGAAAGGGGGAGAGGGGGTAATTAATGAACCTAAATTGTCGAGAAAAAAAAAAGAGCAAGAGATCAACAGGTCAAAAGAGAGAGGAGGGGGGAAGCAGTCACTTTTATAGTAGGCCAAATCTACCTGGCTATTGTCAGGTAATTGTAGGAAGGAGAATATCTAGCTGTTGCCAGGTAACTGTGGGGTGGAGTTTAGAGAGAATGCTAAGAAATAGTTGGGGCATCCTTCCACTTGTAGGTCAGAGCGATACCTCCACTGCACCTTGAATCATGGGCTATGGAAGCTATTCACCTTGATCCCAGGAAGAAGAAGGCAAGTGCTGTGAGGAAGGCTCAGGCAAGGTCTGAAGTCAGGTACTGCTAAGTGTAGGATCACTGCTCTCAGAGGGGAGGAGCAGGCAGCTGAACAGCCAGAGCTGGAATGGTGGGTTCTCCCCGAGGGCTGGGTGGGGTGAGATTCCTCTTGGAAGACAAAAACAAATGCTAATGGAGTGCAAACAACTCCTGAGATCTGTAAAAGGTCCGGCTCTGCAACGGAAGCACACTTTAACCTTGATGCCTGGTAAGACTCACTGGCC
>NW_021613897.1:0-1205 GCF_004785775.1 Grammomys surdaster | reverse complement strand
AATGTATTACTGTAAACACGACGATGATGTGAATGTATTACTGTAAATACGACGAGGACGTGAATATATTACAGTAAACACGACGACGATGTGAATATATTACTGTAATCACGACGACGATGTGAATATATTACAGTAAACATGACGACGATGTGAATATATTACTGTAAATACGACGACGATGTGAATATATTACTGTGAATACGACGACGATGTGAATATATTACTGTGAATACGACGATGATGTGAATATATTACTGTAAATACGACAAGGATGTACATATATTACAGTAAATACGACAATGATGTGAATATATTACTGTGAATACGACGAGGATGTACATATATTACAGTAAATACGACGTTGATGTGAATATATTACTGTAAATATGGCGAGGATGTGAATATATTACTGTAAATACGATGATGATGTGAATATATTACTGTAAATACGACGATGATGTGAATATATTACTGTAAATACGACGATGATGTGAATATATTACTGTAAATACGACGATGATATAAATATATTACTGTAAATATGACGAGGATGTACAAATATTACAGTAAATACGACGATGATGTGAATATATTACTGTAAAAACGACGATGATGTGAATATATTACTGTAAAAATGATGATGATGTGAATATATCATTATATATTATATATTATATATTATATATTATATTATATATTATATATTATGTATTATATATTATATGTTATATTATATATTATGTATTATGTATTTATATATTATATATTTATTATTATATATTTATTATATATTATATATTATATATTATACATTATGTATTATGCATTATGTATTATATATCATATATCATATATCATATATCACATATCACATATCATATTATATATTATACATTTTATATTATATACTATGTATTATGTATTATATGTTATATGTTATATGTCATATATTATATATTATGTATTATGTATTATATGTTATATGTCATATATTATATATTATGTATTATGTATTATATATTATATATTATGTATTATATTTTACATATAATGTATTATATACTATGTATTATATATTTTATATGATATATGATATATTATATATTATATATTATATTATAATTATATATTATAATATATTCATTTATATTAACATTTCCATTCCGTTTGTACTCACATTAACGATATTTTTCTTCATATTT
>NW_021613896.1:0-2376 GCF_004785775.1 Grammomys surdaster | reverse complement strand
CTCGATGACTCAGGATTCAGTTTCAGCTGCTCTGAGTGCAGTGGCTCCTAGATGACTCAGGATTCAGTTTCTCCACAGGACAGGAGCAGACCAACTCTGTGTCAGCTGCTCTGAGTGCAGTGGCTCCAGCTGCTCTGAGTGCAGTGGGTCCCCGATGACTCAGGATTCAGTTTCAGCTGCTCTGAGTTTAGTGGCTTCTCGATGACTCAGGATTTTGTTTCAGCTGCTCTGAGTGCAGTGGCTCCTGGATGACTCAGGATTCCGTTTCTCCACAGGACAGGAGCAGACCGACTCTGTGTCTGCTCCAGCCCAAGGGACCAGGCAGGGGCCGAAGGAGGGGCCGTCTGAAGACCTCTCCACCTGAGTATCCATCCCATATGCAGTCACCAAAGGTAGATTCTGATGTGGAAGTCAGGAAGTACATGCTGATAAGAGTCTGATATGTATGTCTCCTCAGAGGTCTTCAAGAGTCTGACATTTTCAGAGGCAGATGCTCACAACTAGCCATTGAACTGATCATGGGTTTCTCAATAGAGGAGTTAGAGTGAAGACTGAAGGAGCTGAAAGGATTTGCGGCACCATGAGGAGAACAGTAATACCAACCAACCACAGCTCCCAGGGTCTAAACCACCAGCCTGGGAGCACTTAGGGGGGGGATCCAGGGCTTCAGCTGAATATGTAAGAGTGGAGGGCCCTGCTGGGCATAGGTGGAAGAAGAGAACCTTGACCTCATGAAGGCTGGATGCCCCAGGGTGTGGGAATTTTGAGGGTCGGGAGGTGGGAGTGGGGGTAATAGATAGAGGTTACATCCACAGAGAAGAAGGAGGAGGGGTGAGGGGATTGGGGGTTCCGGGGTGGGTGGGGGGTGGGGTAAGGGGACAACATAGGAAATGTAAATAAAACATCCAATAAAAAAAAATAAAAAAAAATAAAAACCAATTCTGTCAATATCTTTATTTAAAAACCAGTTCTGTCAATATCTTTATTTAATAACCAATTCTGTCTCTCAATATCATTATTTAATAAAAAATTCTGTCAATATATTTATTAAATAACCAGTTCTGTCAATATCTTTATTTAATAAACAATTCCATCAATATCTTTATTTCATAACTAATTATGAAATAACTAATTCTGTCAATATATTTATTAAAAAATCAATTCTGTCAACAACTTTATTTAAACACCAATTCTGTCAATATCTTTATTTAAAGCCAATTCTGTCAATATCGTTATTTAATAATCAATTTTGTAATAACCAATTCTTTCAATATCTTCATTCAATAACCAATTCTGTCAATATCTTTATTTAATAATCAATTCTGTAATAACCAAATCCTTCAATATCTTTATTTAAAAACCAATTCTGTCAATATCTTTGTTTAATAACCAATTCTGTCAATATCTTTATTTTAAAAAAAATTATCTCAATAAATTTATTTAAAACCCAATTCTGTCAATATTTTATTTAATACCAATTCTGTCAATATCTTGATTTAAAAACCATTTCTGTAAATATATTTATTTAATAATCAATTCTGTAATAACCAATTCTGTCAATATCTTTATTTAAAAACCAATTCTGTCAATATCTGTATTTAAAAAACAATTCCGTCAATATCTTTATTTAAAAACCAATTCAGTCAATATCTTTACTTAATAAACTATTCTGTCAATATTTTTATTTAAAAACAAATGCTGTTAAAATCTTTATTTAATAACAAATTCTGTCAATATTTTATTTAAAAACCAATTCTGTCAACCTCTTTATTTAATAACCAATACTGTCAATATGTTGAATAAGCCATTCTGTCCATACATTTTTTTAAAAACCCATTCTGTCAATATCTTTATTTAAAAACATGTTCTGTAAATATGTTTATTTAATAACCAATTCTGTCAATATCTTTATTTAATAAACAATTCTGTCAGTATCTTTATTTAATAAACAATTCTGTCAATATATTCATTTAAAATCAATTCTGTCACTATCTTTACTTAAAAATCAATTCTGTCAATATATTTATTTAAATACCAATTCTGTCATTATGTTTATTTAATAACCAGTTCTGTCAATATCTATATATATTAACCAATTCTGTCTGTCAATATCTTTATTTACTAACCAATTCTGTCAATACCTTTTTAAATAACCAATTCTGTCAATATATTTATTTAATAAACAGTTCTGTCAATATTTTTATCTGATAAACATTTCTGTCAATATCTTTATTTAATCATCAATTCTGTGGTAAACAATTCTGTCAATATCTTTATTTAAAAACAAATTATGTCAATTTCTTTATTTAATAACCAATTCTGTCAATACCTTTATTTTAAATAAAATTCTGTCAATATCTTCATTTTAAAACCAAT
>NW_021613895.1:0-5004 GCF_004785775.1 Grammomys surdaster | reverse complement strand
TGAAACCAAGATATTCCATGACAAAACCAAATTTGCACAATATCTTCACACAAACCCAGCACTTCAAAGGATAATTGATGGAAAATGCCAACACAAGGAGGAAAACTATAACCTACAAAAAGCAAGGAAGTAATCTTCCAACAACCCCAAAAGAAGATAGCTATACAAACATAGCTCTACCTCTAATAACAAAAATAACAGGAAGCCACAATCATGTTTCCTTAATATCCCTTAACATCAATGGACTCAGTTCCCCAATAAAAAGACGAAGACTATCAGACTTGATACACAAACAGGACTCAGAATTTTGCTGCATACAGGAAATGCACCTCAGTGACAAAGACAGACACTGCCTCAGAATAAAAGGGTGGAAAACAATTTTCCAAGCCAATGGTCCCAAGAAACAAGCTGGAGTAGCCATTCTAATATCAAATAAAATCGACTTTCAACCAAAAGTAATCAAAAAAGATAAGGAAGGACACTTCATACTCATCAAAGAAAAAAATCTACCAAGGTGAACTCTCAATTCTGAACATCTATGTTCCAAATGCAAGGACACCTACATACATAAAAGAAACTTTACTAAAGCTCAAAATACACAGTACATCTCACACAATAATAGTGGGGGATTTCAACACCCCACTCTCAGCAATGGACACATCATGGAAACAGAAACTAAACCGAGACACTTTGACATTAAGAGAATTTATGAACCAAATGGATTTAACAGATATCTATAGAACATCTCATCCTAAAACAAAAGAATATACCTTTTTCTCAGCACCTCATGGTACCTTCTCCAAAATAGACCATATAATTGGTCACAAAACAGGCCTCTACAGATACAAAAAGACTGAAATAATCCCTTGCATCCTATCAGATCACCACAGAATAAGGCTGGTCTTTAATAATGACAAAACCAATGGAAAACCCACATACAAATAGAAACTGAACAACTCACTACTCAATGAAGACTTGGTCAAGGAAGAAATAAAGAAAGAAATTAAAGACTTTTTAGAATTTAATGAAAATGAGGACACATCATACCAAAACTTTTGGGACTCCATGAAGATAGTGCTAAGAGGAAAACTCATAGCTCTAAGTGCCTACCAAAAGAAACTCGAGCGAGCATACACTATCAACTTGACAGCACAACTAAAAGCTCTATAACAAAAAGAAGCAAATACACCCAAGAGGAGTAGAAGGCAGGAAACAATCAAACTCAGGGCTGAAATCAACCAAATAGAAACAGAAAGAATAATACAAAATGTCAATAAAACCAGGAACTGGTTCTTTGAGAAAATCAACAAGATAGATAAACCCTTAGCCAGATTAACCAGAGGGCACAGAGACAGTATCCAAATTAATAAAATCAGAACTGACAAGGGAGACATAACAACACAAACTGAGGAAATTCAAAAAAATCATCAGATCCTACTACAAAGGAACTGGAAAACTCAACAAAACTGGAAAACTTGGATGAAATGGACAACATCCTAGACAGATACCAGGTACCAAAGTTAAATCAGGAGCAGATAAACCATCTAAACAGTCCCATAACCCCTAAGGAAATAGCAGCAGTCATTAAAAGTCTCTCCACCAAAAAAAGCCCAGGACCAGATGGTTTTAGTGCAGAATTCTATCAGACCTTCAAGGAAGACTTAATACCAATTCTCTTCAAACTATTCCACAAAATAGAAACAGAAGGAACACTACCCAATTCCTTCTATGAAGCTACAATTACACTCATACCCAAACCTCACAAAGACCCAACAAAGAAAGAGAACTTCAGACCAATCTCCCTTATGAACATCGATGCAAAAATACTCAATAAAATTCTAGCAAACAGAATCCAAGAACACATCAACACAATCATCCATCATGATCAAGTAGGATTTATCCCAGGAATGCAGGGATGGTTCAATATTCAGAAACCCATCAATGTAACCCACTACATAAACAAACTCAAAGAAAAAACCATATGATCATCTCACTAGATGCTGAGAAAGCATTTGACAAAATTCAACATCCCTTCATGATAAAAGTCTTGGAAAGATCAGGAATTCAAGGCCTATACCTAAACACAGTAAAGCAATATACAACAAACCAGTAGCCAACATCAAACTAGATGGAGAGAAACTTGAAGCAATCCCACTAAGATCAGGGACTAGACAAGGCTGCCCACTCTCCCCCTACATATTCAATATAGTACTGGAAGTCCTAGACAGAGCAATTAGACAACAAAAAGAAGTCAAAGGGATACAAATAGGAAAGGAAGAAGTCAAAATATCGCTATTTGCAGATGATATGATAGTATACTTAAGTGACCCCAAAACTTCCACCAGAGAACTCCTTAACCTGATAAACAACTTCAGCAAAGTGGCTGGTTATAAAATCAACTCAAACAAATCAGTAGCCTTCCTCTACATGAAAGAGAAACAGACTGAAAAAGAAATTAGGGAAAGGACACCCTTCACAATAATCACAAATAATATAAAATACCTTGGTGTGAATCTAACCAAGCCAGTGAAAGACCTGTATGACAAGAACGTCAAGTCTCTGAAGAAAGAAATTGAAGAAGATCTCAGAAGATGGAAAGATCTTCCATGCTCATGGATTGGCAGGATTAATATAATAAAAATGGCCATCTTGCCAAAAGCAATCTACAGATTCAATGCAATCCCCATTAAAATCCCAACTCAATTCTTCACAGAGTTAGAAAAGGAAATTCACAAATTCATTTGGAATAACAAACAACTCAGGATAGCTAAAACCACTTTCAACAATAAAAGAACTTCTGGAGGAATCACCATCCCTGACCTCAAGCTGTACTACAGAGCAATAGTCATAAAAACTGCATGGTATTGGTACAGAGACAGGCAGGAAGATCAATGGAATAGAATTGAAGACCCAGAAATGAACCCACACACCTATGGTCACTTGATCTTTGACAAAGGAGCTAAAACTGTCCAGTGGAAAAAAGACAGCAATTTCGACAAATGGTGCTGGTTCAACTGGAGGACAACATGTAGAAGAATGCAAATTGATCCATTCTTATCTCCTTGTACAAAGATCAAGTCTAAGTGGATAAAGGACCTTCACATAAAACCAGACACACTGAAACTAATAGAAGAGAAGGTGGGGAAGAACCTCGAATACTTGGGCACAGGGGAAAAATTGCTGACCAGAACACCAATGGTTTATGCTCTAAGATCAAGAATTGACAAATGGGACTTCATAAAATTGCAAAGTTTCTGTAAGGCAAAGGACACTGTCAATAGGACAAAATGACAACCAACAAATTGGGAAAAGATCTTTACCAATCCTACATCTGATAGAGGGCTAATACCCAATATATACAAAGAACTCAAGAAATTAGACTCCAGACAACCAAATAACCCTATTAAAAAATGGGGTATAGAGCTTAGCAAAGAATTTTCTTTTTTTTAATAATTGATTTATTTTTTTCAAATCGTAATTCATTCACACAGGGGTTATAAACACAGAAAGGCAGGACGTGGAAGGCCTAAAAACAAAGAATTTTCAACTGAGGAAACTCGAATGGCCGATAAGCACCTAAAGAAATGTTCAGCATCCTTAATCATCAGGGAAACGCAAATCAAAACAACCCTGAGATTCCATCTCACACCAGTCAGAATGGCTAAGATTAAAAACTCAGGTGATAGTAGATGCTGGCAAGGGTATGGAGAAAGAGGAACACTCTTCCATTGTTGGTGGGACTGCAAGATGATGCAACCACTTTGGAAATCAGTCTGGCGGTTCCTCAGAAAACTGGACATAGCATTACCTGAGCATCCAGCTATATCATTCCTGGGCATATACCCATAAGATGCTCGAACATATAACAAGGACATATGCTCAACTATGTTCATAGCAGCCTTGTTCATAATAGCCAGGAGCTGGAAAGAACCCAGATGTCCTTCAACTGAGGAATGGATTCAAAAAATGTGGTATATTTACACAATGGAGTATTACTCAGCTATTAAAAACAATGAATTCGAGAAATTACTAGGTAAATAGATGAAACTAGAAAATATCATCCTGAGTGAGGTAAGCCAATCACAAAAGAACACACATGGTATTCACTCACTTATTATTGGATATTAGCCCAGAACCTTGAAATGCCCAAGATGCAACTCACAGGCCACATGAAGCTCATGAAGAAAGAAGACCAAGTGGGGGTGCTTCGGTCCTTCTTAGAAGGAGCAACAAAATACTCAAGGGAGCAAATATGGAGACAAAGTGAGGGACAGAAACTGAAGGAGGGGCCGTCTGGAGACCATTCCACCTGGGTATCCATCCCATGTGCAGTCACCAAAGGTAGATGCTGATGTGGAAGTCAGGAAGTGCATGCTCACAAGAGCCTGATATAGATGTCTCCTCAGAGGCCTGCAAGAGTCTGACATATTCAGAGGCAGATGCTCACAACTAGCCATTGAACTGATCATGGGGTTCCCAATGGAGAAGTTAGAGTGAAGACTGTTGGAGCTGAGGGGGTTTGTGGCCCCATGAGGAGAGCAGCAATACCAACCAACCAGAGCTCCCAGGGTCTAGACCACCAGTGTGGGAGCACTTAGGTAGGGATCCATGGCTTCAGCTGTATATGTAAGACCGGAGGGCCCTGTTGAGCATAGGTGGGAGAAGAGATCCTTGGCCTCATGAAGGCTGGACACCCCAGTGGGTGGGAATTTGAGGGTGGGGAGGTGGGAGTGGGGTGTAGATAGGGGTACATCCACAGAGAAGTAGGAGAGGTGAGGGGATATGGGGTTCTGGGGGGGGGGCGGGGGGGAGGGGATAACATACGAAATGTAAATAAAACATCCAATAAAAAAATTTTTAGACTTCCCTTCGGCCCCTGCCTGGTCCCTGGGACTGGAGCAGACACAGAGTCGGTCTGCTCCTGTCCTGTGGAGAAACTGAATCCTGAGTCATCCAGGAGCCACTGCACTCAGAGCAGCTGGTAAGAACTCCATCTCACTCCCT
>NW_021613894.1:0-5641 GCF_004785775.1 Grammomys surdaster | reverse complement strand
CAAGAGCTGCTGGGCATCCAGGAAGACTCTGAGAGTGTACATTTTTTTCGTGTCCTGATTTGTCCTCAAGAATAATTTCCTGGATATCAGTGAAGAAACTTGCGGAATTTGAGCCAAAAACTGTAACATGTCTCATGCTCAGTCTTGAGAGGACTGATCCTCCAAACACATGCTCCAAAAAAGGAGACCTGCTTACATTTCTCTTGAAAAGATAATTTCCATCAGTAATGGCTTTTCTCCTAGGTTGCCAAGGCCAGCCACAGGCTGTAAGTCTGTGTTAAGAAATGAGCAGCCAAAGAATGCTGCTTACCACAGTTCTGGAGTGTGGATTTTGGTTTGAGTTTTACTAACTTTGGTTATTTGTTTTTCCTTGTTTTCATTTGGAGTTTTGTTATTGATTTGTTGTTGTTGTGCTCTTGTAATTGATTTGATATTTTGATAAGGCTATCCACTGTACATACTGACTGCCCCGTTTCACTTACTATTGAGTATATTGAATGTATTCTTATGAATGAAACAGTGAACTCTAACTCTTCATTCATAAGAACCTCCTTTATTCAGGTGTGGTGTCACCGTGTTTAAATTCCACACCTATCAGAAAGACATGGATCTCGAAATTCTCCTGGGGCTTGGGCTTCTAATTACTTCCTGATCAGATCCATCCAAGCCATTCAACAGGATCTAGCAAGAGATAGAGAGAGTGGGGATGTATTGGCAAGAGATGGGAAGAATGGGGACAAGACAGAGAATCTGATCAAGAGCCTCTTATTGAATAGAAATCCTCGGTTTTTATAGGCATTACCATGTGCCTTGCAGCTGTCAACAAGCAGGGGAACACAGTTGAATGTGCTTTACCATGTGTACCTTGCAGCTGGGGGCACTAAACAGCAGAACAAGATATTTAAGAAAAAGAAGATGTTTATCAGAGTGTGCTCAGCTGTTGTAGGCTGTTTGCAAATCAAGTCTCTTTTCAAGGTGTATGGCTGGAGATGGCTGCAAAGAGACTAGCAGCTTTTTGCTAGGAGTTGGCTCCCAACAACTTCCCAGCCAGATTGGGTTACAAAGGTGTTTGGAATCCACTCCTAGCAGAAAGCAGCTAACCTCTTTGCAGCCACCTTGTGCCATCTATTTGTTGGTTGATCCTTGTCTACCTTGACTAGAGACTTGCTTTTCCAGCATGATATCTAAGCAAGCAGCCCACAAGAGCTGAGCACACTCTGAGAATCATGTTCTTTTTCTCTGACATATCCTGGACTTGTTGTTTAGTGTCCCCAGCTGCTAGGCACTAGTGGTTAAGTGTCTCCAGCTGCACTCCCCTGCGTGTGCTTATAGACCCATAATTGTGTTTCAATAATAGAGGCTTGATCAGACCACTGTCTTTTCTCCATTCTTGATGTCTCTTGTCCCTGCATCTCCACTCTCTCCTTTGCAGACCCCAAGAAGGAACCACTGATGAAAAAATGATGGCATAGGTTTGGAGATGTAATTAACGAATTTTACAGGCCATTTGTGCCTGAAAATGTCCTAGTTACAGTCTTTTCATAATGGAGCATGAGAAATGAATTGATTTCAACAAAGAGTCTTTCCATAGTGTAGATCGTTGAAGAGAGTGAAAAAAAGTTTAAAGATAGGGGTAAGAAAGGAAATAAAGGAAATATTGATTCTTCTAAGGAAGAAATAGATTTAATTTCTCTAGACAGTGAAGATTTTCAGGGATCTACCTCTCAAAGCTCATCCAGATCAGACTTTAGAGACTGAGAACCAAGGGGGAAGGAAGCCAATTCAATTAGATTCCCTCAGCCCCAAAAGAGAAATGACTCAGCTGTACAAAGTTACAGATCAAACACATATATCCAAAAATAAATCCAAAAGAAGACGAAAGGATGATGACTATTTGTCTGAGTCGGACTCGGATAACTTGAACTCAGGTACTGAGTTACCTGTAACTGTCTCCTTATTCTTTGTGACTGCTTTGGCTAGCCATGTCTTTTGTGCTTCCACATGAACTTTAAAATTGTTTTCTAATTCTGTGAAGAATAAAAATTGGCACTGTATTTATATTGCATTGGTTTATAGTTTATTTTTCATAGAATGATGATTTTCACAATATTAATCTTACCAATCTCTAGTCATGAGAGATCTTTCTGTGTTCTAGTGTCTTCTTCAATTTCTTTAGTGATTTAGTGTTCATTTCAGATGTCCTTTATGTTCTTGGTTAGGTTGAATCCCAAATATTCTCTTTTTTAGACTGTTGTGAATGGAATTGTTTCCTTGATTTTTTTCTCAGCATATTTATCATTGTTAAATACACTGGCTAGTTTATGGTCTACTTGATATAAGCTAGAATCACTTGGGAAGTGAGACTCTCAATTGAGAAAATGTCTCCATAAAAGTGGCCTATAGGCAACTTTATTAGACTGTTTCCTGAATAATTATTGATTTGGGTGGGTTCAGCCCACTGTGTGTGTTGCCAACCCTAGGCATTGTTCTGAGTTGTAAAAAAAAAAAGTAAGCTTCATGAGGAGTAAGCCAGTAAGCAATGTCTCTCCAAAGCTTCTGCATCAGTTTCTGCTTCCAAGATTCTGCCTATGTTTACAACATAGCCTTCATAGTGCTATCCAGGCAATGAGGGTTGTTGCAGAAGCAGAACCTAAACAGAACAAGTGGATCATGAAAACCACTTGATACAGAAACATGATTTCAAGGTGAACATCACAGCAAAGTGATCATAACAGGTGGTCACAACAACATGTGGTTGTAATTCTCTTTAGAAGAAAGAGAGACATTTTTGCCATTCTGGAACTGGTAGTACAGAGCCATTTGAGCTAAGGTTACTGATAAGGTATAGGCCAATCCTTGAGAAACATACTTAATCATAAACAGTAGTGAACATAATTTATCTTGACTCTAAGACTGTTTTCAAGCCTAAGATAGAGGCAGGCTGGTTTATCAATATTATCAAAATGGCTTTTTGTTTTCTAGGAGAGATTTGAAAGGGTGTGGATTCAGATAGAAGAAGAGGGAGACAGGACCTTAGAAGAGTTGGTGGAGAGGAAAGCAATCAGAAAGTGTTATATGAAAAAAAACGATTTTGAATAAATAAAAACTAGAGAAAGGAAGAAAAAACTGGCTGCATTCTGATTTCAATTTGAAATTTTGAGTGAAGCTAAATTCAAAAGTAAAGGATGAATTAACATGCCAGGAGAAATTCCAAGACCGCATGAAATGATCTGTACTGACCACATTTAATGAGGTTTACAGTGAGAATTAGAAGCAAAATGTAGAGCAAATAGATGTAGGAAAGTGTGTGAGAAAATCTAAGATGAAGACAAAGTGGTAATTATGAAAGAAATGAGTGCAGTTAAGAAACCTACCAGCAAAACACTGAAAGTTTGGAGTGGTGGGTAACGCACTGCACCCCCAACAACCTTCAAATCAGAGGACAATTTGTAGGTGGTTTGCTCTTTCCTTCAACCATGTAAGTATAAGGGAAGGATCCTTGGTTTGGTGAGTTGGCAAAAAGGACTTTACTTGTTGAGCCAGCAAACCACCTGATCACCTCAGTCATGGAACTGAAGAAGCTCTGTATCTATACTGATGTTCTCTGTGTGTCTCAGTCCATCACTCATAAAGAGGTGATCCTTTTTGCTGTTGGTTTTGACAACACCAGTCTGGAGAAGCACAGGATTACTTCCTCCACAGTCTGAGAATTCACATGATTCAGGAGAGCTTCACCAGAATCAGTTACTCATCTGAAGACACATTTTCTAATAAACTGTGGGATCTACTATGGTTAAAGTGCAGCATCTTCCTGTAGGGGGCAGTTCTGATGTTAATGTACTGTTCTCAATTGTTTCTTGACCTGTCAGTAAACAAAGCCATGGGCTAACTGCTGGGCAGAAGGTACAGGTCCCTGCAGGAAAAGTGGAAAATGGAAGGGGCACATGCTGTGGAGTGAGAACTATGCAGCAATGGGAGCTATCAAAATAAAGTGGCCACAGAGACCGCTCCATCAAGCAGGTGGTCAGGGGCATTTAGCTGGGGACAGATGCAACTGAAAGGCTAAAATGTAAAGGAGGTGGGAGAGGTTAAGATAAGAAATTAATGAAGATACCCCTTCCAGTCTGGAGATAGTACAACCCCAAGAGGAGAAGTAGAAAATGAACAACTCTGTGTGTGTGTGTGTGTGTGTGTGTGTGTTTGTGTGTGTGTGTGTCTGTCTGTCTGTCTGTCTGTCTCTCTGTCTGTCTGTCTCTCTGTCTGTCTGTCTCTGTATATCACTCTGTCTCTTTGTCTGTGTCTTCACCTCAGATTTAAGGGAAGCTGGGAGGGGCCTGGTATCAGAATCACATTGCAGAGTAAAGGTAGAAGGTAGAGCAAAGATAGAGGGAACAGCTACCATCCCTCTCACTTGCTAGCCATGAACTAAATATTCACCCCACAGTCCTGTGACCTCTGCTGCAGGCTCAAACCCCTGAACTTGAATGCCTGAATGGAACACTATACAGAGGCCTTCTAGGGAGCCTAGCCATCAGTGAAGTGAAGGGTGTTAATATATGTGGAGTGCAGGAGCCTGCCTGGGTTCCACTTGTGAACACCTACATCTTGGAATCCCCAGAAAAACACCTCCCAGGAAATCCATGCTCACTGAAGAGATAGTATAATCAACAAGAGTGTGCTGTATGCAAATCTTCCCAAGGGAAAGCATTGAACTGTAACAGGGATGGTAATGAAGAAAGAAACCAGACCCCTGCTAATAGAGAAGAGCAGAGAAGGGACCCAGACTTTTAGCCAGCCTTGTTGACTCTCAGGCCCATGGATTGACACAGGAGCTTCCTATTCACTTCCATGTCCCAAAGTCGTTTATTTCCCTACAAATGATTTCAATGTAAATAAATAGATTTTGCTCTATAACCTGTTTCAATAGTGATAAAAATTTTTCCCTCTACCACCTGTTGAATATCTGACATTACACCATATTTGTCTCCTTTGGTTCTATTGAACTAGGTGGAGAGACATGATGATAGACTGCTATATTTGATGTTTTCTTGATGCAAAGTGAATGACAGAGTCCTTTTTTATTAAAACTGTCCTCTATAATCATTTAAGATGTTGGCTGATCAAGTGCATCTGTGTGTAGATGCATGTAAATATATACATATATGTACAGAAGCACACCAATCAATGCCTTCCTACACACACACACACACACACACACACCAATCAAAACATTGCAATGTTTCAGCACATTTCCTGTGACTTGAGGAGGTATTTCCACCTAAGCTGTGTAGTAGGCTCTTAGACTAACACAGGCTCTCCTGCCCAGGCCTTTACTTATTTCCCTGTCAGGAAGTTTTCCCATGCAGACACTTGCTGATGCTACAATAAGTTATAAGCTCTGCACAGATAAGATGGTCCACACAAGATTCAAGATCCATAGGAAAAGGGTTTTAAGAACATCCTCCTGCAAGCTTCCAGTTGAAGCATCATAGTCTGCTCTCTAAACCTGCCTTGGCTCCTTCTCAGAAGACCCTGGTGGCACCATAAAAAAATAGTTAGCCATGTTTATTATCTATGAACTTTACAACACATTTCAGTTCATGTGATATTAAAACATCCGTAATGTCATTCAAAAGGAAGC
>NW_021613893.1:0-6453 GCF_004785775.1 Grammomys surdaster | reverse complement strand
ACACAGTGAAACTAAGAGAAGTTATGAACCAACAATTTGGATTTAACAAATATCTATAGAACATTTCATCATAAAACAAAAGAATATACCTTCTTCTCAGCAACAGGCCTAGACAGATATAAGAAGATTGACATAATCCCATGTATCCCTTCAGATCACCAAAGACTAAGGCTGGTCTTCAATAATAACAGAAACAACAGAAAGCTGACATACAGGTGGAAACTGAAAAACTCTCTACTCAATGATAACTTGGTCAAGGAAGAAATAAAAGATGAAATTAAAGACTTTGTAGAATTTAATGAAATTGAAGAAACATCAAAACCAAACTTTTGGGACACAAGGAAAGCAGTGCTAAAAGGAATACTCATAGCTCTAAGTGCCTACAAAAAGAACCTGGAGAGAGCATACCCTAGCTGCTTGGCAGCGCATTTGAAAGCTCTAGAACAAAGGGAAGCAAATATACCCAAGAGATATTGACAACAGGAAATAATCATACTCAGGGCTGAAATCAACCATATAGAAACAAAAAGAATTATACAAAGAATCAACAGAACCAGGAGCTGGTTCTTTGAGAATATCAAGAAGATATATAAAACCTTAGTTAGCCTAACCAGAGGGCACAGAGACAGTATCCAAGATAATAAGATTAGGATTGAATAGGAAGACATAGCAACGGAAACTGAGGAAATTCAAAAAATCATCAGATCCTATTCCAAAAGCCTATATTCAACAAAATTGGAAAATCTGGGTGAAATGGACAATTTTCTAGATGGATATCAGGTATCAAAGTTAACTCAAAATCAGATAAACCACCTAATCAATCCTATATCCCCTAAAGAAATAGAAGCAGTTATTTAAAGTCTCCCAATAAAAAAAAAAAAAAAAAAAACAGTACAGGACACACACAAACACTATGTTACTCTTTATTTGGTAAGCATCTTTAATTACCCATGAGGCATATTGTATCTTACTATATGGTATAACTTTAATATATCTGTCTTCCCTGGAAGCCATTAAAAATTAGAGGACATTCTCAATTTTGTATTGCCTTAATTGATATAAGCATATAATCATCTAATGATGTATCTCATTTAGGTGGCTTCCTTGCTAAAGACCAGGGTATTTACTAACCCTGTTAGAGAACTTGTGAACATGAATCACAGGGAAAATCAGTGTGCAGAGTATGACATTTTCAACATTTGGAATTTTCCACAAGGCCTTGGAATAAAAGTAAAAATAGGAAGCTATTTTCCTTGTCTCCCACAGAGTCAACAACTTCACATATCTGAAGACTTGGAGTGGGACACAGGAGGAACATTGGTGTGTGTACCACAGTTTTCATTGTTTGAAATGTATCTAAATTTTAAAATATGAGACACCAAAGCTGAGACACCATTTTTTCTCCCCCTTCCCTATCCCACCCAGGTTCCTCTCTCCCTCTGCCTTCTATGATTATTTTGTTCCCTTTCCTAAGTGGGATTGAAGCATCCACACTTGGGCCTTCCTTCTTGCTATGCTTCACATGCTCTGTGAGTTGAATGCTGTCTATTCTGAACTTTTGGATAAAATCTACTTAACACTGCCATATATGTCACTTTAGTTCTGGGTTACCTTACTACGGGTGATATTTTCTACTTCCATCCATTTGCTTGCAAAATTTATGATGTCATTGTTTTTAATAGCTGAGTAGAATTTCCTTGCAAATGGTCCATCCTCAGTTACCAGCATGAAAATTTGCTAACTCACAACTTCCTATGAATCAGGGTCATACAGGTTTAAGGTATCTGGATTTCATGCTCCAATCTACCTACAAGTCTATTCACCCCACAATACAGAAACACATTTATGAAATTTAAAATAAGTGTATATTTATAATAAAAAATTTGTAACTACACATAAACCATAAAATTCTGTGATACTCTTTGAAAATCATTATAGTCTAATATACTAGAACAAATACTCATTAATTCCACATTCATGGCACCATCCAAAGTTTGACTATTGGTGTCTGCATCTATTTCAGTAAGTTGCTGCATAGAGCCTCTAAGATGATAGCCATGCTAGACTCCTGCCTGCAAGTATAACAGAGTACCATTAATAGTCTCAGGGAATGTTGTTTGCCAATGGGATGGATCTCAAGTTGGGCCTGTTATTGGGTGGCCTTTCCATTAGTCTCTGCTCATCCAAAATCCCTGAAATTCTTCTAGAGAACTCTAATTGGGGCCTGCATCCATGTTTTTGTCTTGACGTCTTTCAATTGTCTCTGACCAAGGTATACAGAGAAATACACGTTTCTCATATGTTTCTATTGACTAGGTGTTTTGTTAAAGCAATAGAAACTAAGGCATTAGTATAATGGTCACATAAGTTTGCCCTCCCACAAGTTGTGTGTTTAACTAATAAGTAATTTTTCTCATCCATTCCCTATGATGGTATGTTGTTTCATCACCAAGCATAGGATAGTACAGAGCAGCCTTAAGTTACTGGTCCCTACAGCAATAAGGAAAGAAATAAATGTTCAAGAAGAAAATATTTTGGGGGTGTCCTCTGAGTAATCCAAGTACTCAGTTATTAAGTACATAATTATGACATCTTCTGAAGGTTTGTTTTTCACCAGCAGATATGGAGCAGTGTGTAAAGTGTCCAGATGATAAGTATGCCAACCTACAGCAAACCCACTGCCTGCAAAGAGCTATATCATTTCTGGTTTATGAAGATCCAGTGGGGATGGCTCTTGCCTGCATGGCCCTGTGCTTCTCTGTGCTAACGGTTCTAGTACTCCTCACTTTTGTGAAATACAAGGATACTCCCATTGTGAAGGCCAATAATTGCATTCTCAGTTACATCCTCCTCATTTTTCTCATCTTGTGCTTTCTCTGCTCCTTGTTCTTCATTGGACATCCCAACCAGGCCACCTGCCTCCTGCAGCAGACCATATTTGGAATATTTTTCACAGGGGCTGTTTCTACAGTGTTGGCCAAAACTATAACTGTGGTCATGGCTTTCAAGCTCACTATTCCAGGAAATAGGATGAGAGGGATGCTGGCAGCTGGGGCACCTAAGTTGGTCATCCCAATTTGTACCCTAATCCAACTTATTCTCTGTGGAATCTGGCTGGTAACATCTCCTCCCTTTGTTGACAGAGATATACAATCAGAACATGGGAAGATCATCATTATTTGCAACAAAGGCTCTGTCATTGCCTTCCACTTTGTCCTCGGATACTTGGGCTCCTTGGCTCTGGGGAGCTTCACTGTGGCTTTCCTGGCCAGGAATCTTCCTGACAGATTCAATGAAGCCAAGTTCCTAACTTTCAGCATGCTGATGTTCTGCAGTGTCTGGATCACCTTCCTCCCTGTCTACCACAGCACAAGAGGGAAGACCATGGTAGTTGTGGAGGTCTTCTTCATCTTGGCTTCTAGTGCAGGGTTGCTAGGGTGAATATTTGTCCCAAAATGTTATGTTATTTTAATTAGACCAGATTCAATTTTCTTCAGAAGTGCAAAGCTAAATTTCACTATTGAAACTTTGATAGTTTTACGTGTTAGATGGTACTCAACCTCTTTCTACTTTGTCATAACAAAAGTACTACTAAATCATACAAAATAAGTAATATACTAAGAACTTACTGACACAGCAGGATAACTCTGCCTAATTAAATACCAGTGATTAAGGCTTGGTGGAAAATGAGTTCATTCATGAGATCACAAACCTAAACTTTGAGAACAGGGAATCTCAAATGAGGAATGGCTGCCATCATTTTGACATGTGTATGTGTGTAAACCATGTTCATAATTATTGATTAATATAACGTGATCCTACTGTTTGTGGACAGTTCCACCTCTAGGCAAGTTGTTGTGAGCATTGTAAGAAATAAGATTGTAGACAACAAAGACAAGATGGCAGTAATAAGCATTAAGCCATGAACCCTAATTGGACCGTGCATTCATGTTCTTGTCTTGGCTTCTTTCAATTAACTGTGACCAAGGTACATAGGAAATCAACACTTTTCTCATATGTTCCTTTTGACCATGGTGTTTTGTTAGAGCAACAGAAACTAAGACATTAGCAAAATGGTAAATTGCCTCATTAGGGATTTGGAATATCATAAATTACTGATAGAACAAAAAGAACCAATTTGAAAAGGAGAGATAAGGGTAAATGTTAGTAGAGTGTGGAGCATAGTTACAGCAATGCATATTGTTGATGGTTATCACAAGGAGCAGGATTTTGAGTAGCTTTACAATGTATTATAAAGATGTTAAGAATATCAGATAACATATTAAGAAGGGTACAGTATATGAAAAGGACCCTGGGGTTCAGATTGTGTCTGCAATATAAGGCTCTTGTAATTTACATGAAAACAAACCATTTTATTATGAAATGAATGCCTTTCATTTAGTGAGAAATATCAATAGTGAGAATAATATCATACACGATACCTTTATCATAAAAAAGTCAGTGAAGTCTGTGAACATGTAATTCACTCTAGATCAATGGTCTCATTATAAATTTTGTAAGAATAGGAGCAACTAAATTTTATTTGAGTTTAATATTACAGACACAAACACAGACACACACAAAGACACACATTATTGTTTTTGAACAATTGTTGTTGAACTCAGTGTCATCTTTCACTCAAAGTATTGTTTGTTGTTTTATTCTTAACTGCTATTTTGTAATTTTTTTACAATATAGTTTGTTTTCTTTACATTTTCTTTCTCTAAAATATTCTTTGTACCCCTTTCTGCAATCCTAAAATACACATAGTCTCTTATTCAATTAATTACATGGGTTTATATTCTGACTGCTCATTATTTGGTAATACGTGAGTAACCTTTGGTCCCTTTCTTGGCTATGTCAACCACTTACATTCTCTGATTTACATTTTCCTGAAAATGCTTATTCAGGATAAACATTTGGAAACTTTCTTCCATGAAGTTTGGTATGCTCACTGTTGTGTTCCTTCTTGAGATCATATGGTTGGGGTAGTATTGGTGTGACTTCATGGTCTACCTATGCTCTTTCTAGAAGATTTATGTTCACAGGCAAGATCCTCAAGTTTTGACTCCCAAGGGCTTTCCCACTATCTTCTTCCCTTTTCCATGAGCATTGGATGAGGGAAAATATTATAAAAGGGTACATTGCTTGTTTTTAAGTGTACATATAGAACTGAAGGAGTCTATATGGTGTGAGTCACATTCTGTCTTTATTCCCTTTACTTTTTTGTCTGGTAGCATGTTGTGTACTTTCAAGCAACTTGAATTCAAGGCATCAGAGTTAAGGCTTCCAGTTGGGAACCAGTCTTTGTCTGATGAATTAAATCAGGATTGTCTTCAGGACTATCTCCTTACCACCAGTTTCTATAGATGAACAATATCACTCAAGACTTAGAGATCTGTTTGAGAAAACATGTCAATGAAGATAAGGGGCCAAGATGTTGGGTAACTTCAAGGAAATAGTATCATCAAAGCACAAAAGAACTGATGATTGCATGAACACACAAAAATTTTCTGATCATTAACAAGAACTGCACATGTTCAGTTCATATATGGACAACTGCAAATACATTATAAATTAAGAATAGGTGGTGGTGTCTTTCAAAGAACGTTTTTCTGTTTTGTTGAACTTCAATATGATTACCATTCATGTTCTCTATATTGGTGTTACATCGCCTGACAAAGAAATTGATGATGCAAAACAAAAATATCTACATAAATGCATTATTTAGAAAATAAAAGTAATTCAGTCATGATAGTATACTGTTTTATGCAGCTAGTCATGTGGCCTTAGCTGATGTTTATAATTACCTTCCTCTAGTACTCATTTTGTAGTTCCTTCATCCTCCTCTACTAGCCCTCAGCAAGTTGTAAACCTTTTCCTAGAAGAGTGACCCATACTTTTATTTCTGATATATCTGTGCCCTTTGTCACTCTGTATGGATTAGGCTGTTGCATTTTCGAGTACTCTTTAATAAAAAACTTGTAGAACCAATAGATACCCTAAAGGATCTCCTGCACTCCAGATATAAATTGTGTAACACACTTTGTGGACCCACTGTCATACTTCCCTGACTTTGAAATAAGTTTGTTGGTCAGATGCAATAGTGTGTTCAATACCATGATAGTGAATAACGGAGTCTCCAATTGCATGTAAGGCATTCTGTAATATTGTGGTTTTGGGAGAAACATTTATATGAAGGAAATATAGCTCCACAGACAGAAATATATCTGCTCCAGTAAGGATGAAGCATTATGCTTTTAGAGAGGCAGGAGTCCAATATAGTCAACCTTCAACCAAGTCATTGGCAGGTAACGCTGGGGAATGTTCCCATGTCAGTGGCTCAGTCTTGGTCTCTCCTGTTGATAGATCTGTGCAGTGAGCCTTCCAGCCTGGAGTGGGTAGTGGCAGGGCACAGGGTAGGACCCTGGTGATGGTTTTAAAGTCTGTGTG
>NW_021613892.1:0-1096 GCF_004785775.1 Grammomys surdaster | reverse complement strand
TCTTTTAGTTATCAGGATGATAGCCCTGGGAAGATGAAGCATTTATGTGTCAATAGTACAGGGCTTAGAAACCACCTTTTCATCAGAAACTTCAACTCAAAAAGCTTCTAAGACTGTGCCATATGATATCTGTAAACTTGTGCAGCAGGTTCCTTTATATGTGGATGAGAAGAGTGCTTCAAACTGTTAAATAGCACCTTGACAGATGTCCTCTAGTGGTGCTCCAAACGTGATTGTTTTTGTTTACTCTGAACATTGTGCTATAGCTTTGCTTGTGTTAACATCCCTGATTTTTCTTTTGAAGTTTTGTTAAATATTCTGATGGCTGAAGGAGTGAAATTTCATGGTCCCTGGGATAAAAATGTTACTAGCTTCTATTATATTGCATGATATACTTAATCTTTCAATACAATAGCATTCCCACTAGACAGTGTGTAACTGTAACTTTTGAAAGCCTTTTCTCATGACTTTCATCATTTTCCTTCTAGCTCACCACCCACCAGAGGTATTGAAAAAGAAAGGAAATGGAGGAAGTGGACCAGTTTCGAAATGGTTCTTTGGAGCAACTCCAATCTGCTATGACATCTAATGAGCAGCTCTGTTCACAGGTTGGCAGCAGCACTTGGATCCACTCTGAAACTCTTCATGGCTATACCAGCAAGCCAGTTCAGTAATGTGGGGATAGCAGCAGCAGTGGCACAAAGTAGTAGGAACAGTCAGGACTCAGCTGAAGGCACTAATCAGCAGGAGGCTTCGGAATAGCATGTACATCAGGAAAAATTCTCAGCTACGCTTTTCTTAAGGAAATAAAGATCATTGAACACAAAAGACCAAGAAGTGTTTAGCTATGCAATCAAGCCAAGGCCCTCTCCTAGTCCCTTGAGTCCTACTTATACTCCCTCCAAACACCATGTGTCAGAGACACTAAGGTGGCCCCAAATAAAAAAAGAAAAATTAGTTCAAACCCTTGGGTGTCACTTGAACAATGGCTTTCAAATTTTCGTAAAACTTTTGAACTCCTGAGGATATTTTTCCTTCACACTTTTAACGATTAGAATGTGTACAATCTAGCCACAAAACAATACAAAAGTCTGGA
>NW_021613891.1:0-1309 GCF_004785775.1 Grammomys surdaster | reverse complement strand
GACAAGCCAATAGCCAACAACAACTTAAATGGAGAGAAACTTAAATCAGAGACTAAACAAGACTGCCAGCATACCTAAGGAACCTCAAAGAATCGACCAAAGAACGCCTACACATAAACACTTTCAACAAAATGGCTGGATAAAATATTAACTCAAAACTATCAGTAGCCCTCCCTTATACAAAAAATAAATTGGATAAGAAAACATTTAGTGAAGGTAGATGCTGATGTGGAAGTAAGGAAGTGCATGCTGATAAGAGCCTGATATGGATGTCTCCTCAGAGGTCTTCAAGAGTCTGACATATTCAGAGGCAGATGCTCACAACTAGCCATTGAACTGATCATGGGTTTCTCAATAGAGGAGTTAGAGTGAAGACTGAAGGAGCTGAAAGTATTTGCGGCACCATGAGGAGAACAATAATACCAACCAACCATAGCTCCCAGGGTCTAAACCACCAGCCTGGGAGCACTTGGGGGGGGGATCCAGGGCTTCAGCTGAATATGTAAGAGTGGAGGGCCCTGCTGGGCATAGGTGGAAGAAGAGAACCTTGACCTCATGAAGGCTGGATGCCCCAGAGGGTGGGAATTTTGAGGGTGGGGAGGTGGGAGTGGGGGGGAGTAGATAGAGGTTACATCCACAGAGAAGAAGGAGGAGGGGTGAGGGGATTGGGGATTCCTGGGTGGGTGGGGGATGGGGTAAGGGGACAACATAGGAAATGTAAATAAAACATCCAATAAAAAAAAAGAAAAAAAAGAAAACATTTAGTGAAACAAAACCCTTCACAATAGCCACAGATAATACAAAATACGTCCATATAACTCTAATGAAGCTACTGAAAGACCTGTCTATCAAAAGCTTCAAGTCTCTGAAAAAGAAATTGAAGAAGACATCTGAAGATGGAAAGATCTCCCATGATCATGGACAGACAGGATTAACATGGTGAAAATGGCCATCTTACATAAATAATTTTCAGATTCAATGCATTTCCCATCAAAATTCCAAAAAAATTATGTACAGAACTTGAAACAGTAATTCTTAGCTTCCTTTCAACAACAGAAATGCAGAATAGCTAAAAAATATCTTGAAAAATAAAATAATTTCTGAGTGTATCACCATCCCTGATCTTAGGACATACCACAGAGCAATCATAATAAAAACTGCATGGTATTATTAGCATGGAAACAAACAAGTTGATGAGTGGAATCAAATCAAAGACCCAGAAATGAACTCACATACCCACTAACACTTGATTTTGACAAAGACAAAAGCATACAATGGAAAAAAGAAAGAAAGCCTCTTCAACAAATGG
>NW_021613890.1:0-3983 GCF_004785775.1 Grammomys surdaster | reverse complement strand
AGCATGAAGAGGTTTAATGTCTCAGGAACAAGAAGGATACCAAGATCCAAACTGTACACCTTCTGAAAGATCTTGACAAACTCTTCCCTCTGGCCCATAGTGAAATTGTGTTTCTAATCATCAGTAACACCTGCAAATCAGACAGGAGACAAGAGGTATCAGAACAATGAGGAGGCACAGCTGTCATCCTGACTGTCAGTTGCTTCCTCAGTCACAAAATTATTTTCTCAGAGGATCAAAATCAAGCATCTAACCTTTTCAGCTGCCTGAAACTGAGCACAGACACAAGATAACTATCTGGAGTAGTTATAGCTGTCAGTGTGATGAAACTCAAAATCTGACTTGTGGTACTTACTCCCGTGAACTTACTCCTGTGAACAAAGAAATATTTTAGAATTTATTTTCTTTATGTGTATTGGATGTGCATGTATTTATGTGGATTCCTTGCCCTTAAGAAGAATGAGTGGCATACCCCTAGAGATAGAGTTACAAACAGAGATAATCTTATAAATATAGTTTGTAAGAATCAAGCTCTGAACAACTGCTAAAGTGGCCAGGGCGCTAACCTGTGGAGGCTTCTCTCTTCAGCCACAAACTGAGAAATATATCTAACTCACTTGACACTTGACTTCCAATCTGATGGGAAAAATTACTAATGACAGTTACACTGAAAGAGCTTGAAATACTAGAATTGGAAACAGCAGTTGGTATATTCTATATTGATGAATAGATTCACATTGAGTTACAAAATTAAATATTGAGGCCTCATGTCCCTTTTACAGACTTCCACCAAAATTGAGACTGACAAAATTACAGCACCATGTCTTGGTCATAACACAGGCCATAAGAGGCAGCAAGACAGCACAGCAGGTAAAGCACTCACCACTTAGAACTGATTACTAGAGTTCAAGCCCCAGTGCCTACATAGTGGAGAGAACAAACTCCTACATATTGTATTCTGGCTTCCTCAAATCTGTGATTGAACATGCCCACACACAATAAAGAAAGAAAATATAGTTTGTAAGTATAACCAGTTCAGTATACTCTCTTTCACGGATCACTCCCTGTTGATCTGTGTGTTCCCTTGCCTCTAATTATACTTTGGGGGTACTTTATTGGGTTCTATTATACATCCATCTTCCAAAACTTAGTAAACCCCAATCCCTCCCAACCTCCTAATACCAAGTAGTCAAGAAAAAAAAAAAACAGAAGAAAAGGAGTGTAGACATCTTGAGATGACTTCCTGCTGAATTGGGTCATTTGGATCTTTTGGCAAATCCAATCTCTATCATCAGGGTGTTTCCAACCAGCAGTCAAAGAAAACAGCCAAACACAATCCAGCAACAGCAAAAGCAGTAGCAGGAACCACAACAAGAGGGACTGGCAGCAGCAGGCAGAGCAGTAGCCACCACAGGTCCTCTTGAGTATCTCATATTTATACCCTCTCAAGAGCCCCCAGAATTCCAAACTAAACCTGTCTGCCTCTGCAAAAAATTAATATGATTCCTAAAGCATGAGACACCGATCGTTAGTGGCTGTGGTAATGTGAAGCAGCCCCATACCCCACATCTTGGATTAACACAAAAATATATTCACATAGCATAACTGGGTTTATAGAGAAATGAAAATTTTCACTATAATAATCATCACTTTGCATACGGAGAAACTGCTATATAATAATCTCCCTGATGCTCACATATTCCAGTTTTAATCACACCAGCAAGCCGAAAAACCCTGGCTCCTAGAAGCAGAAATCTGTTCTTCATCTCTGATAATCTGCCAATTGAAAATATGAAACAAGTAGAGCTACACTGTAAATCTATTTAGTGTTTGTTGGACTAATCAAGTGCAAAAACCATGAATAACAAACAGGTTGCTGCATGCTGAGAAAGCACCGTCTCTCACAGGATAGATTCATCTCGTAGATAACTTATCGGTAACATGAGATATACAGTCAATACCAGTGATGATCATAAGAGGACAGCGTGTCTCTTAATCACCCAACTCTTAAAATTAATACTCTAGTTATCATTTTGCTAAAAGGAGGCCTCAGAAGAGCAGTCTCCTCTGCCAACCCTCATGTCAGTGATGTTAGCAAAACCTCCACTTGACACGGAGCAGTTAGCGCCACGGGGATCTGACCTCTGCTTCACTTTCATCTCTGCTCAACAAAACAGCCCTTCTTCTACGGGTTCTGGCAACACAGAACATTCTTGCCGCTCCCAAAAACAGATCTCCATCCAGCACAGACAGACCCAGTGTGACCTCACAATAGAAAAAATATCTGCACTAGAAAACAATAAGAACTCTGATTTAGAGAAGAAGGAAGGAAGAATAGATGATTTATTAAGAGCCAACTGTGATTTGAGATGACAGATGGATGAACAGCAAAAGATGCTAGAGAAACACGAGGAACGGTTAAATACATGTGTCACCATGAGCAAGAAGCTCCTTATAGAGAAGTCAAAACAAGAGAAGATGGCATGTAGGGATAAGAGCATGTGGGACCGATCTTGGTTAGGCCACTCCACTACTGTCCGGCACAGAGCCTCTTTTACGGAGCAGTGGACAGATGGCTATGCTTTCCAAAACCTCATCAAGCAACAGGAAAGAATAAATTCACAGAGAGAAGAAATAGAAAGGCAACGGAAAATGTTAGCAAAGCGGAAAGCCCCTGCCATGGGTCAGGCCCCTCCCACAACCAATGAGCAGAAACAACAGAAAAGCGAGAGCAATGGAGCTGAAAATGAAACTGAGAAAGATGCTTAACTCCAGTCCTCACCCCATGTATACCCAATGTGTTAGGAAGTCTTACTTTTGACACGTGCTTGGTTAACCTTAGCCGAATACCATGAACAAGAGGAAATCTTCAAACTTAGATTAGGTCATCTTAAGAAAGAGGAAGCAGAAATACAGGCAGAGCTAGAAAGGCTAGAAAGGGTTAGGAATCTACATATCAGGGAATTAAAAAGGATACATAATGAAGATAATTCACATTTTAAAGACTATCCAACACTAAATGACAGATATTTGTTGTTACATCTTTTGGGTAGAGGAGGTTTCAGTGAAGTTTACAAGGCATTTGATCTAACGGAACAAAGATATGTACCTGTGAAAATTCACCAGTTAAATAAAAACTGGAGAGATAAGAAAAAGGAGAATTACCACAAGCATGTGTGTAGGGAATACTGGATTCACAAAGAACTGCATCATCCCCGAATAGTAAAGCTGTATGATTACTATTCACTGGACACTGACTCGTTTTGTACAGTTTTAGAACACTGTGAAGGTAATGATCTGGACTTCTACGTAAAACAGCACAAATTAATGTTGGAGAAAGAAGCCCGGTCCATTATTATGCAGATTGTGAATGCTTTAAAGTACTTAAATGAAATAAAACCTCCCATCATACACTATGACCTCAAACCAGGTAACATCCTTTTAGTAAATGGTACCGAATGTGGAGAGATAAAAATTACAGATTTTGGTCTTTCCAAGATCATGGATGATGATAGCTACAATCCAGTGGATGGCATGGAGCTAATGTCACAAGGTGCTGGTACTTATTGGTATTTACCACCAGAGTGTTTTGTGGTTGGGAAAGAGCCACCAAAGATCTCAAATAAAGTCGATGTCTGCCTTTTGGCCATAACCAGTCCCAGCAAGATATTCTACAAGAGAATACTATTCTTAAAGCTACTGAAGTCCAGTTCCGGCCAAAGCCAGTAGTAACACCTGAAGCAAAGGCATTTATCAGGCAATGTTTGGCCTATCAAAAGGAAGACCGTATTGATGTGCAGCAGCTGGCCTGTGACCCCTACTCGTTGCCTCACATCTGAAAGTCAGTCTCCACAAGTAGTCCTGCAGGAACTGCTATTGCGTCAACCTCTGGGGCATCCAATAACACTTCTTCAAATTGAGACCAACTCCCAAGGCCACAAAACTGTTCAGCACACAAAGTGGACACATGGCATTCAGCAGTG
>NW_021613889.1:0-1320 GCF_004785775.1 Grammomys surdaster | reverse complement strand
TGGTATTCCAGACAGAAGATTTAATTAAAGAACTCAAATGAAGAGGGTATATATACTTATGATAAGCAGAAAATGTAGAATCCACAGAATAGAGAGAAAAGCAAGTCACAATGTGCATGTTGTTCACAATATCTTGATTGGTATGTTGAGATAACAGCAAGTCTGGATAGTCTCTGGTCCAGTGGAGTGTGCTGAGGAGTTTGTATGAAAGGTTGAGGCAGGCCTTTTCTCCAGGTGCTTCAGACCAGCAAGCATCAGTGAAACCTGCTGTTTCCTTCTCTCCTTCTCTCTCCTACCCACAGCTTCGAAGGAAAATGCTGAGGATTATTGTTCCAGTTTCAAAATCCTGGGTACTGACGATTCTGCCAAAACTACTGCATTTACTTATTAAATGTATATCATTTGATACTATACCAATCAATGGTACCGCTCACAGAAAAAAAAAATAGATTATTTATCTCTATGCGGAATTTATTTTTGATGACTGACAAATGTTTAGCTGGTGTTGTAATTGGTGGAACTCTATGTTTACTGTTCTTACAGGAGGGCAATGGTGTCTTTGGGAGCAAGGGATCTCTATCACTGTTGAATTGTGACATCAGTTGGAAACAGAGAACATTAGATACTGAATTGTTTGCCCATTCATTAAAATAAGACTCAAGAACTTAATAACTGTGTTTCAAAAATAACTGCCATCTTATATTATTGGGACAATCCAGTTTCTCTATTATGAGAAGTCAGCTATGTTTAGATTAAATTCCTACTCTGTTCTAGGTCCTGAGGAAAGAAAATTGAGACAGACAAACATTGATACTACAAGGAGCTCAAAGTATAGAAGGTGAGACAAACCAGAAGCACAAAGCTGTACAAGCAGAGCAGAGGTGGAGCTTAGAAGAAGATCTGTTAACCCTCAGGTAAGTGCAGGGAATAAGGAAGAAAGGGACCAGTCCTAGCTAAGAATCTCTGCCTCTCGGGGAAGAGCTGGTCTGTTAAATCTCTCCTGAGTCTGACACCATAGAGACGTGAGATGCAGGCACTACTGAGGCACAAAACCTGGCAGCCTGGGATTAGTCCTAGAGAACTTGTGAGTTGATTTCAAGTTTAGTTCTTTTAACAATTTTTAAAGTTATTTTTATTTTGCCCGTATGTGCATGATATGAGTGTGTTAGTACATGAGTCATAGTGTGTTCATGCAGGCCAGAGGACAACTCTCTGGGGTTGGCTCTCTCTTTCCACCTTTACATATGTTCTGAGAATGAACTCAGGTCAGCATCCTTGTGAAGCATTTGTCTTTACTTCCTGAGCCTCCTCTCCAGTTCT
>NW_021613888.1:0-1338 GCF_004785775.1 Grammomys surdaster | reverse complement strand
TAACAACAGAAAAATCAGAGGATAATGTGTGGGAAGTTTCTTCTTTCATTCAACCATGGAGGCTTTTTGGAAGGAGCTCAGTTTTGGAGAGTAAAGGACTTTACTTGTTGAGACAGCAAACCTCCTGATCAACTCTGTCATGGAACTGAGGAAGCTCTGTATCTATAATGATGTGCAGTGTGTATATCTGTACATCACTCACAAAGAGTTGATACTTTTTCCTCTTTGTTTGACAACACCAGTCTGGAGACCCAGAGGATTACTTCCTCCACAGCTTCAGAAGTTATATGATTCAGGGAGCTTTACCAGAATCAGTTACTAATCTGAAGAAACATTTCCTAATATACTGTGAGATCTACTACCTTAAAAGTGAGCCTCCACCTGTAGGGGACGTTTCTGATGTTAAAGTCCTGTCCTCAATTGTTTCTTGACCACTCAGTAAACAAAGCCATGGGCTCATTGCTGGGCAGAAGGTCCAGGTCCCTGGAGGAAAAGTGGACAAATGGTAGTGGAGCATGCTTTAGAGAGGGAAGTACAATGCAGCAATGTGAAGTATCAACACAAAGTGGCCACACAGTCTGCTTCTATAGGGAGGTGGTCAGGGGTATATAGCAGGTGAAAGATGTGACTGACTGAGAGGCTCACATTAAGGGCAGGCAGGAGAGGTGGAGATAAGAAATTGGTGAGGACATCCTTTTTCCAGGCAGGAGGTAGTACAAGCTCAAGAAGACAAACAGAAAAGGAACAACACTGTATGTGTGTGTGTGTGTGTGTGTGTGTGAGTGTGTGTGTGTGTGTGTGTGTGAGTGTGTGTGTGTTGTTTTAGTCTCAGATTTAAGGAAGCTAGGAGAGAACTGGTAGCACACTTTCCAGATTAAAGGCAGAAGGTTGAGCAAAGATACAGGCAACATTTATCATCCCTCATCCTTGCTAGCCTTGAACTGAAATATTCACCCTCATAGTCCTGTGCCCTCTGTTGCAGTCTCCATCCCCCTGGGCTCCTCTGAGGTTTACTCTAAACACTGTTTAGATGGCATTTCAACATGATTTATTCACCAGCGCCACCCCTAGGAGAGCTCTCAATTCTGCAATTCATCTGATAAAGCCTAATCTGCATTTTTATGCAGGATGAGTCATGAGAGATCTGCTCCAACCCTGAGGATAAGAGATCCTGAGGCAGGATCAGGAACACACTATAATGCCCTACATGGAGGCCTCAAATTTAATCACTGAGCATGCTCACCCAAAGTATGTGATCCTACAGGTCTCAAGAAACTTCTCTCTTTGATTGGGGGTCATCCAGTGCAACTAATACACCACACAAGGAAGGACAAAAGT
>NW_021613887.1:0-1423 GCF_004785775.1 Grammomys surdaster | reverse complement strand
CAGCTGTATTGTACTTGCTTTTGCTCTGGAAGTAAGAGTGCATTGCAATGCATTTTAGACAAAGTTTGTTCAATTAGTTGTGTAGGGCTTTTCTGCTGGAATCTAGCAACTTTCTTGGCCATGCCATATGAAACTATTATATATACATGGCCTGATGGTACAAGTGTTTATGCTTTAAACCAAACACACGTCCTAACTGAAATGTCACATGAAACATGATTTCAATGTGTATCAGCTGTGTTGTACTTGTCTTTAGCTATGGAAGTACGACTGCGTTGCAATGAACATATCTTTACACTACTTTGGTTCAATAAGTTGTGTAGTGCGTTTCTGCTGGAATGTAGCAACTTACTTGGACATGTCATATGAAACAATGTGGTATACATGAACGGATTGTACAAGTGTATATGCTTTAAAGCAAACACAAGTCCAAACTGAAATGACACATGTAACATTGTTTAAGTCTTTTCAGCTGTATTGTACTTGCCTTTAGTTCTGGAAGTACGAATGCTTTGCAATGCCTGTATCTTTACTGGAGGTTTGTTCAATAAGTTGTACAGTGATTTTCAGATGGAATCTAGCAACTTTCTTGGACATGCCATATGAAACAATGTAGTATGCATGACCGGATGGTACAAGTGTTTAAGATTTAAAGCAAACACAGGTAATATCTGAAATGTCACAAGCAACACTGTTTACATCTCTTCAGCTGTATTGTACTTGCCTTTAGTTCTGGAAGTACGAATGCTTTGCAATGCGCATATCTGTACTGTAGGTTTGTTCAATACGTTGTATAGTGCTTTTCTGCTGGAATCTAGCAACTTCCTTGGACATTCCATATGAAACAATGAAATATACCTGGCTGGATGGTATAGGTGTATAAGCTTTATAGGAAACACAAGTCCTAACTGAAATATCATATATAACGTTGTTTAAGTCTTTTGAGCTGTATTGTACTTGCTTTTAGCTCTGGCAGTACGAATGCTTTACAATGTGTGTATCTTTACTGTAGGTTTGTTCAACGCGATATATAGCGCTTTTCTGCTGGAATCTAGTAACTTTCTTGGACATACCATATGAAACAATTAAACCTACATGGCCGGATGGCACAAGTGTTTATGCTTCAAAGCAAACACACATCCTAACTGAAATGCGACAAGTAGCATGATTTCATTGTTTTCAGTGGTGTTGTACTTGGCATTACCTCTGGAAGTATGAATGATTTGTAATGCGAGTATCTTTACACTAGTCTTTTTCAATACGTTGTATAGTGCTTTTCTGCTGGAATCTATCAACTTACTTGGACATGCCATATGAAACAATGAAACATACATGGCCAGACCATAAAAGTGTTTATGCTTTAAAGCAAACAATCATCCTACACAAAATGTCACATGTTTCATGATTTGAGTGTTTTCAGTGG
>NW_021613886.1:0-2978 GCF_004785775.1 Grammomys surdaster | reverse complement strand
TGGCAACAGAAATGTAGACAGTAAAGTCAATAACTGTGAGGCTTCACAGGGAAATTTATCTACTGTATATTATAATGGAAACTATTGATGCTAAGTTCTAATGGCAACAACAGTAAAACCTGCTTGTATCTTTGCAAGTCATAAATCTTTTTGTACATTTAAAAAATATTTATTTTATTGTATCATTGGGAGTGCTTGCTCTATCATACGCCTGTCGAGGTCAAAGGACAACTAGGGCAGACATGGCATATTTTTTCTCCCTGGGTGTCCTGGTCCATTCTACCCCATATTTGGAGGCCAAGTGACCCAGTTTGTTCTGGTCAGTCAATTGGGTCTAGCAAGAGAGAGAGTAGTGATGGAGAGGCAAGAGACAAGAAGAATTGAGACAAGACAGGTGTGTTATCAAGTCCCATTAATTGAAAGCAGGAGAATGCAGCTGAAGACACTTTACCACATGCACCTTGCAGCTGTGCATTAAACAACAAAACAAGATATATAAGAAAAGCCTGATGTTTATCAGTGTGTGCTCAGCTGTTGAGGGCTGTTGAAAACAAGTCTCTTGTACGGGTATATGTCCTGAGATGGCTGCAAAGATGATAGCTGCTTTCTGCTAGGAGTTGGTTCCCAACACCTGGGCCTTATGGGGCCATGGTGTGGAAGTTAACTCTTCAGATTTTGGAGCAAGTACTGTTTCTTATAATTGGTTTCTAGCACCATCCACCAGGCATTTCACAACCATCTGTCCAAAAGTGTTGTTCTGGGATAGCTCATACTCTCTTATAATTTCTCAAAGATCCTGGAACTGAAGTAAGAAAGAAACATTATTTATATGTCTGTTTATTTATGTATATGACACAAAATTTTCATACACATAAAATAATAAAACATGTTAGTAAATTGAAAAAAAAACTATGGTGTTGCAATTTACTGTGAATAGGTTTTCTTCCATATACTTTCTTACATATTCTGACATGACTCACACAAGACAAAGCATTCTTTTGTTTATCAGATATCAAAGCAGGAAATTGTGTAAGAGTTACCAAGGGAAACGATACAGGAAATAGTGCCAAAATTCCTGCTATTCAAGATATTATGATATGTCAAAGTCTTTTAGTTTTTTTCATATATTTATTCGTCATCAATGTAATCAATAAGCAAGTGTTGCATAACTTCTCTGTACCCAGCACCCTACTCAGCTATGTCAATGCACACAGATTAAAAACTAGGTGCTTTCCTAGAGTACATGTTCTTGCTGGGAAGCTGTAAGATTGTGCGTATAAGTTGGTGTGTGATAGTAAAAGGCATAAATAGCATAAATTTGACGACAAATGAAGAGAAGAATGATAAGGGTTCAAAAATATCTGGATATTAAGGATGGTAATCACTGGAGAAGTAAGTAAAAAATGAAATTCTGCACCCAAGGTGAGCTACTGTACAAACACCCAAATTGTCTTTTGGGTGTAGGAAGAACCAAATTGGTTTCAATATTCTCTGAAGGAAAATATTTATAGTTACTATAATATCTATAAGTATACCAAATTATAAGATACTAACATAAACAGTGTAGCATATTTCAAGAAACAGAACGCTTATGTTAAACTGCACTGGATGTCTTATTTGTACCCAAGTATGATAACTTTAGGATACGCGGTCTTTGCACTTCATGAATCCCAAGCAGTTAAATAAGAAAAATGATCTTACAAATTATTCCTGGAGAAAAATTTGATGGCATTCTCATGTTTGCATTAAGAAGTACTCACATGTAAGCTCAAAGATGAATTCTCAAATTTAATATATTTATACTGATTTTGAACTTTAATATCTTTGGAGAGAAATGAACTTCTGTTCTGTATACACCCTGCACCCTGTTTTAATTTGATATAACATTATGTCAGACTGAGAATTTCTTTATAAAGTCTGGTGCAGAATTCTTAATATGATCTCATTCTCTCTGTTTTCACAGACTCTTTCTCCACACATACTACTTCTTTCTGATTATGTTTTGATCATTATGTCAGAGGCTCACATTCTCTGCATGCTTTTCTCTTTAATTTTATCAAGCTGGATCTTGGCTGCTAAAAATTTCTTAAGGCTAGTTCAACAATTTTTTCGTCATTATTGTCAATGATGCACTATGAGCAACTCATCTGAACAAGTTCCCTGATGGTACTGTAGGGTGTCCTTCTACCTTCTTTCCTGGGACTAGATATCAAGGCCAAGTTTCTGGTGTGTAAATCGGACAGATTTCCCAGTGTCTAGAAGACATTGCATTGAATTGAAAAAAAAAGAAGAAGAGGAAGGAAGCAGAATCTACCCAAGGAGATACTGGTAGAACTCAGGTAAAGATGAATAAGAACAGAAACTATGATGGTTATAGAAAGAGGAATTGAAAATCGCTTAGTCTGCTATCATAATTACAAGAAGCATGGTGGCAGGAATGGAAGGTACAGTGTTGCAGACATCATTGGGAACTACTTTATCTGCTGGCAGAAAAAGAGTCACAGACTGGCCTGGATTAAATCTTTTACACTTCATAGCACACCCCCAGGAAAACTCTTCCTCCAATAAGGCCACATCTTCCAATATTTTTTAATCCTATCAAATGATTTCACTACCTGGTAACTAAGTATCCAAATATATGAACCTATGAGAAGTATCCTATTCAATTCGCCACAGCTATGAACTCGGAATAGAAAAAAATGCCACTAGAATATCCTGAGCACCCTAAGGAGACCAAGTACAATTCAACTGCCAGGCCTAAATAATTTTGCTTGGAATTTCTTCTACTACATACTTTCTTTTATGATTTCTCTAATCTCCATGTACGAAGTAGGCACGTATCCATTTCATAACTTTCAGGCCTTCTTTGGTTCAATGATCTATGGAATATACATCTTGTTGATTGTAAAAATACCTAAAATGGACAGCAGACAACTTCTCTGCTCAATCAAGTTAGTAAATCAGAAGCCACAATATGG
>NW_021613885.1:0-1656 GCF_004785775.1 Grammomys surdaster | reverse complement strand
GAACCTGAGGATATATATGATAATTTATGTATTCATCAAGTGTATATGTGCATATATATATATATATATATATATATATATATATATATATATATATACATTTGTAACAAAATTTTTTGATTTATATGTAGTTACATAATTTTTGATATATATATTTATTTATATATTTAACAGATATTACTATATTTATTCCTCTGATAAGTCACATATAAATTATAAATTTCAGGCAGTTTATTATTTTGTGTAAGCCTCCAATGTCCTGAATGTAACAAAAAATTTACTACATCATGTAATATTAAATGTGTAACAATTGTGTTGTACAGATTTTAAATGTTTCCTTCCTAAAGTGATTACATGGAAACACAACATTTATGTGGCATCAATTTCTCTCAAATGATTTATAAATAAAATAACAAGGATACTGAGTTGTTTGGGGAGAGAAGGTAGGGTAGATCAAGAAAAAGTTCTTCGAGGAATAGGAACAAATCATGTCATAAGACTCTCATATTATTAAAGATTTTCTAAGTTTAAAAAAAGCCAGGAATGTTGAATTAATGAGTATTTGCTGTACTTTATTAGGCTATAATGATGTTCAAAGAGTATCATAGAATTTTATGGTTTATGTGAAGTTACAAAATTTTTATTATAAATATACACACATTTTAAATTTCATAAATTTGTTTTTGAATTGTGGGGTGAATAGACTTGTATGTAGATTTGAGCACAAAATCCAGATAACTTAAACCCCTATGACCCAGATTCATAGAAAGTTGTGAGTTAACAAATTTTCATGCTGGTAACTGAGCATGGGCCTTTTTGAAAGGAAATACTATTTCCTTCTAGGACCATCAGCTATTAAAAGCAAAGACATCAGATATTTTGCAAACAAATGGATGGAACTAGAAAATATCATCCTGAGTAAGACAACCCAGAACTAAAATGACATATATGGCATTGTTAAGTAGATTTTATCCAAAAGTTCAGAATAGGCATCATTCAACTCACAGAGCATGTGAAGCATAACAAGAAGGAAGGCCCAAGTGTGGATGCTTCAATCCCACTTAGAAAAGGGAACAAAATAATCATGGAAGGCAGAGGGAGAGAGGAACCTGGGTAGGATATGGAAGGGGGAAAAATGGGGGCAGGATCAAATATGAGGGGAAACAGGAATGAACCCAGATGGCCAGGAGAATGAAAAGAAATATGTAGCAGTGTGGTGTGGAGATGGAGGGAACCTCTAGGAAGTCCCAGGCACCAGGGATGTGCAAATCTTTCAGGATTCAATGAGGATGACATTAGTTAAAATACCCAATAGTGGGGAGATGGAACCTGAGAGACTAAGTCCAGTAGGCATGCCTCACCCCTAGTTCAGGGATGGGACCACTCACCAATCTCAAAATTTTGGACCCAGAATTTTTCCTGTCTAAAGGAAAAACAGGGACAAAACATAGAGCAAAGTCTAAAGGAAAGTCATCCAGCGACCACCACATCTTGGGATCCATCTTATCCACAGATATCAAACCCTGACCCTAATGCTGAGGCCATGTCGTGCTTGCACTCAGGAGCCTGGCATGGATATCTGCTGGGAGGCTCTACCCAGTGTCTGAAGAAGACAGATGAAGGTACTTACAGCCAACCATTGGACTGAGCCAGGGG
>NW_021613884.1:0-7515 GCF_004785775.1 Grammomys surdaster | reverse complement strand
CCACCTTGTTGTGGCCACCTTGTTGTGGCCACCTTGTTGTGACCACCTTGCAACCATGTCTTTGTCTAAGAAGCTTGTTATGACCAACTTGTTATGCCTATGTTATGCTTCTGTATTCCCGACTGCTTGCCAAATCCCCCATTTGGAAACCCCCCTACTCCTGGACTATTACAAACCCCTATCTTACCCATGTCCAATGCTGATCTCTTGAACCCTGTCTTTAGGGAGACATACCCTGTGTACATGAATTAAAAGCTTGTTTGAATTAGTTTGGTCATGATTTGGGTTGGTGGTCTTTCTTCTTGCATCTGTGGATTAGGAAAACATTCAGAGAAGTTTTGGTTAGTTGGGATTCTTGCTTCCTTTACATTATTTAGGTGATAGTATGTTCATGATTTAACTTTAGACTTATATTCTGTTTACATTATTTGTACTTATTGTGTGAAGCAGAGGATTAAAAAAAAAAAAACTAAAACCAACTAGGTTGAGGTGGCACATGCCTTAAATCCCAGTGCTTGGGAGGCAGAGGCATGCAGATCTCTATGTTTGAGGCCAGTCTGGTCTACAGATTGAGTTCTAGAACAGCCAGGGCTACACAGAGAAATCTTGTTTCTAAAAACAAACAAACAAACATTAAAACCAGATCTGGATCGTCTGTTTGTTAGACAGAGAAGTACATTGGAGTCTTAGTTGAGTAGTACTTGCTTCACATGTATATATGGACTGGTTTCATTTCCCAGTGTTGAGAAAAACAAAACAGGAAAGATTTATTGGTTAGCAGTTACAGAGTTTCAAATTTTAGGCATCTATTGCAGGAAGGGCCTTCAAAATCGCAAAATGATGCCTGTGGGGGTTGGGTTTGTTTTGTTTTTTTTTTTCTGTTTTGCCACAGCCCTCACAGCTGGGTCCTGGAAGCTTGACTGGGAATAATGGAAGATTAAGAAAGATAGACACACTCTATTATCCTCCCACCTCTCCATCCACTTTCATCCGACTTTCTGATCCTGAATCATACAGGTTAGGTTCCCTTCCCGGACCTATCTTCCCTGCCCACCACTGAGTCCTCTGGGCATGGCCAGCTGCCCTAAACAGCCTGCTGTCCCTGCTGGACCTTCATTTTCCTGCCACCTCTCTGTCTACCTTCATCAGACCTGATCTGGAACCGTCTAGCCCAAGGAGTCTGACACACCAGGATCATCGAGGTTAGGCCCCTCCCAGTATCTACAACAACAAGAACATGCAGGGACTAATGCCATCTAGATGGCTGAAGGCTCTCAAAAGAACACGATCAACAAAAGCCAGGGCAATATGACACCTTCAAAGCACAGCTGTCCTACAACAGCAAGCCCTGGATATCCTAACATAACTGAAACATAAGACAATGACCTTAAATCCAATCTTAGAAAGATGATAGAGGTCTTTAAAGGGGAAGCAAATAAATCCTTTGAAATACAGGAAAATACAATCAAACGGGTGAAATAAATGAATAAAACTGTTCAAGACCTGAAAATGGAAATAGAAGCAATTAAAACACACATACACACACACACACACACACACACACACACACACACAACCTGAGGGAATCCTGGAGATGGAAAACCTAGGGAAGAGAAGAGGAACTCCAGACATAAGCATCACCAACAGAAAATGGGAGACAGAAGAGAGAATCACAGGCCTAAAAGATACAATAAAAGAAATTAATACATCAGTCAAAGAATATGTTAAGTCTAAAAAATTCTTGACACAAAATATTCAGGAAATCTGGGAAACCATGAAAAGACCTAACTTAAGAATAATAGGAATAGAAGAAGGTAAAGACTCTCAGCTCCATGGCCCAGAAAATATTTTCAACAAAACCATAGAAGAAAACTTTCCTGCCTAAAGAAAGAGATGCCTATAAACATACAAGAAGCTTACAGAATACTAATCAGACTAGACCAGAAAAGAAAATCCTCCTGCCACAATATAAACACAAAATCTACGAAACAAAGAAAGAATACTAAAAGCTGCAAGGGAAATAGGTCAGGCATACAAAAGCAACATACAAAGGCAGACCTATCAGAATATATACCTGACTTCTCAACAAACAACATATTACAAGACAAATCCAAATTTAAACAATATCTACCCACAAATCCAGCCCTACAGAAAATACTAGAAGGAAAACTCCAAGGAGGATAACTACATCCAGGAAAACACAGGAAATAAGTAATCCCATGGCAGCAAAAAAAAGAAAACAAGGTGTACACACACACACACCTCCAACATCAAAATATCAGGAATTAACTGATCATTAATATCTCTCAACATCAATGGACTCAATTCCTCAATAAAAAGACACAGATGAACAGAATGGATTAAAAAACAAGATTCATCATCACGCTGCACACAAGGAACTCATCTCAGCAATAAAGACAGAGATTACCTCAGAGTAAAGGACTGGAAAAAAAGTTTCCAAGCAAAAGGATCCAAGAAGCAAGCTGTAATAACCATTCTAATATCTAATAAAATAGACTTTCAACCAAAATCGATCAAAAGAGATAGGAAAGGACACACTTCATACTCAAAGGAAAAATCTACCAAGATGATATCTCAATTCTGAACACTTATGCCACAAACACAAGACACCCACATTTGTAAAAGAGACATTAATAAAGCTTAAATATCACATTGCACCTGACTCTCACCCATGGACAGGTCATAGACACAGAAACTAGAGAGAGAAATAATGAAACTAACCACTGTTATGAATCAAATGGACCTAACAGACATCTACAGAATATTTCACCCAAACATAAAAGAATATACAATCTTCTCAGCACCTCATGGATGATTTTCTAAAACCGACCATGTAGTTGGTCACAAAGCAAGCCTTAACAGATACAAGAAATTGAGATAATGCCTTGTAGCTTATCAGATCAGTATGGATTAAAGCTGGACTTCAATTATAACAGAAACAGAAGAAAGCTTATACACTCATGGAAACCAAACAACTTTCTACTCAGTGACCTCTGGGTCAGGGAAAAAAATTTAAAAAAAAATGAAGACTTTCTAAAATTCAATGAAGATGAAGGCACAACATACCCAAGTTTATGGGACACAATGAACGAAGTGCTAAGAGGAAAGTCCATAGCACTAAGTGCTTCCATAAAGGAATTAGAAAGTTCTCACCAGCAATTTAAAAGTACATTTGAAATCTCTAGGGAAAAAAAAAGAAGAAGCAAACACACCTAAGAGGAGTAGAAGGCAGGAAATCAAAATCAGGTCTGAAATTAATGGGTTAGAAACAAAGAAAACAATACAAAGAATCAGTGAAACCAAAAGCTGGTTCTTTGAGAAAATCAACAAGATAGACAAACCCTTAGCCAAACAACTAAAAAGACAGAGAGACAGTATCCAAATAAACAAGATCGGAACTGAAAAGGGAGACAACAGAACAGAAACTGAGGGAGTTCAAAGAATCGTTAGGTCCTACTTTAAAAGCCTGTACTCCACAAAATTGGAAAATCTTAATGAAATGGATGATTTTCTAGACAAATACCACTTACCAAAATTAAATCAAGCCCAGGTAAACTATTTAAACAACCCTATAACCCCTAAGGAAATAGAAACAGTCAATAATAGTCTCCCACCCCACCCCCTAAAAAGTCTAGGGCCAGATGGTTTTTAGGTGAGAATACTACCAGAAGGAACCCTGTCAAACTCATTCTCTGAGGCCACAATCATCCTGATACCTAAAGCACACAAAGACTCAACAAAACAATTTCATATCAATTGATGCAAAAATATTCAATAAAAGACTAACAAACGGAATCCAGGAATACATCAAAAATATCATCCACCATAATCAAGTAGGCTTCATCCCAGGGATGCAGGAATGGTTCAATATACGAAAATCCATCAATGTAATCCACCATATAAACAAACTGAAAGAAAAAAAAATCACAAGATCATCTCATTAGATGCTGGAAAAGCCGTTGACAAAAGTCCAACATTCCTTCATATTAAAAGTCTTAGAGCAATCAGGGATAACATACCTTAACATAACAAGGACAACATATAGCAAGCCGATAGCCAACATCCAATTAAATAGAGACTGAAAGCAGTTCCACTAAAGGCAGGGACAAGACAAGGCTGGCCACTCTCTTCGTATCTATTCAATACAGTGCTTAAAATTCTAGCTAGAGCAAAAAGACAAGAGAAGAAGATCGAGGGGATACAAACTGGAAAGGAAGAAGTCAAAGCATTGATGTTTGTGGATGTGATAGTGTACATAAATGACCCCAAAAATTAACCAGAGAACTCCTACGGCTGCTAAACACCTTCAGCTAAGGGGCTGGATACAAAATAACTCAAACAAACCAACAGCCCTCCTTATACATCCCTGATAAACAAGATGAGAAAGAAACTAGAGAAACAACTTAGTCCTCACACAACTTGAAACAAACTAGTCTCATCTGGGAAGGAAGAATTCAATTGAGCAAACACCTCCATCAGATTAGCCACGGGCAAATCTGTGGGGCATCTTCTGAATTAATGATTGCTGTAAGAGGGCCTAGTGCATTCTCAGTGGAACCACCCCTGGACAGGTTTTTCTGGGTTGTATAAGAAAGCAAATTGAGCAATCAATGTCGAGAAACCAATACGAAGCATTCCTCCAGGATCTCTGATTGAGTTCGTGGTCTGACTTCCTCCAGTGACAGACTATGATTGAATTGAGATACATAAGCTGTCTTACTCGGAGTTCTATTGTGACAAAACACCATGACCGAAAAGCAAGCTGGGGAGAAAATGGTTTATTCAGCTTACACTTCCAGATCATAGTCCATCATTGGGAGAAGTCATGACAGGAACTCAAGCAGGGAAGCTGGCCTGGAAGCAGGAGCTGATGCAGAGGCCATGGAGGGGTACTGCTTACTGGCTTGCTTCACATGGCTTGCTCAGCCTGACTTCTTATAGAACCCAGGACCACCAGCCCAGGGATGGCACCACCCACAGTGGGCTGAGCCCTCCCCTATTGATCATTAATGGAGAAAATGCCTGGCAACTGGATCTCATGGAGGTGTTTTCTTACATGAGGCTCCTTCCTCTCTGATAACTTTAATTTGTGTCAAGTTGACACACAAAACCAGACAGTACATAAGCCAAATAAATTCTTTCCTCCCTAACTTGCTTTCGGTCATGGTTTTTTTTATCACAGCAAACAGAAACCAAAGACAATATCCTTTCTCCTACAACCTTGACAACAGATAAGTCATTTAGATAAATCTCCTTCATTATGATAATTGAAAAGTACTATTTTGTTGCTTTTTAAATGCATTCCATTGAACACTGAGAAAGCTTAACTTCTTTTTGGGTATAAATTAGCCATGTGCACTTCTCTAATAGGTGGTGTTAGGGTTTCCCAGTGGTCAGAGGACCGAGGAATACTGCAGAGATCACACAACAGACTTCATGCAAAAGATTTACTGGTGGGGGCACCCACTTTCTGAGTGGGAACAAGAGAGAGAAGAAGAGAGGTGGGAGGGCAAGTGAGAGGGAGGGAGGGAAAAAGAGGAGGCTGGAGAAAGAGAGAGAAAGAGAGAGAAAGGGAGAGGGAGAGGGAAAGAGCGAGCTATGATGTATGGGACTTATAAAGGTCATGTAACTCGTGCTGACAGTGGAAATGTGTTGCATTTGGTGACTGGTGCTGAGCTGCCTTCCAGGCTGGGGGAGCACCTGGTTCTAGAATGTAGGTGACTCTTGGTTTACCAACGGTGTGTTTATATTCCAAGAGCTAAGCTTTAAAAAGATGGTACAAAGCAAACACCCACAACAGATACCTTATTATTGCTCTTTACATGGAGAGAAGACACCAAAAAGCAACACTGCATGCTACAACTACACGGTTTTTTGTTTGTTTTTCCAGACAGTTTCTCTGTGTAGTCCTAGCTGTCCTGGAACTCATTCTGTAGACCAGGCTGGCCTCAAACTCAGAAATCTGCCTGCCTCTGCCTCCCAAGTGCTGGGATTAAAGGCGTGCACCACCACTGCCCGGCACAACTACACTTTGTTTCTTAAATTTAGAAACTGGTGAAGTGAAGACTGCCTGTAATCTCCCCAGAAGTTCGCTCCAGGCTGGAACCAGGCATACTCACAATAAAAGGATCTCACCAAGGTTGGGCAAAGGTCCTCCACTGGGCAGTGCTCCTTCCTCTGCTCCAAAGACCGGGAAGCAGGTGCCCTCGACATTCCTGAGTGAACACCAGGCAACCTTATATGCCTTCCACAGGTACAATGCATGTATTTGCCATTCATAGATTCTTTCTTGCATTCAATCTATAGGCAACACCATTCTCACAGTGTGTCGACTGGTCCATCAGTGCACTGGCCCCAACACTACTCCCCATGAATACCCTTGGGATACCACACCCATACTTCCTTTCCTCTTGTTGCTTTGTTTTGCTTTGTGACAGAATCTCACAGTGTGACAGTGCACTCTAATGTGACAGCATCCCAGGCTGGCCTTGAACTTCTGACCCTCCCACCTCTATCTCTTGTCATTCACCCATTGTTCCAACCCTTTGAGATTTCTCTTTTTTGAATGAAGCCGGTACTGAGCAGAGGGTTAGAATTCATGAGAAATGCCAGAGAAATGAGGTGGTGAGCTATAGGGGCCCGTGTGTTATGAGAGAAATAGCGAAAGTCATCCAGGGCCATCCCTCTGTCTCAGTTCCTGCAGTTGGCCTGAGGATACCGACTAGCAAACATGCTATGAATTACAGCCAAGACTAAAGTATTAAACTAAGCTGATATAATTTAAACTAAATATTAAACTAAATATTTTAATATTAATAAATAAGTTAAATATTTAATAAATTATTTAAAATATTTAAACTATTAAACTAAGCCGACTCTAAATACAACTGCTTCCTTTGACTAAATAAGACCTGATATTTGGAAAAAAAATTTAAGTATGATACTGCTTTTTATTGTAGAATAAAAAGGAAAAACAAATAGGCTTTGGAGATGGTGGTAGTCATGAGGCTGAGGCTAGCCCACCACTTGAAACTAAGAGTTTTAGGTCAGCCTAGGCAATATAGTGAAATCCTCTTAAAATAATAAATTAAAGCCTGACCTGGTGGCTCATACCCTTGATCTCCTTTTCTTATCTTATTGCTTTAGCTAGAATTTCAAGTACTGTATTGAATAGATAGGGAGAAAGTGGCCAGCCTTGTCTTGTCCCTACTTTTAGTGGAATTGCTTTCAAACCAAAGCAAACAATGATAGAAAAGCTGGCCAGGTGAGTGCTGTACACCCAGGTTTGAGATTCAACAGTGGACCAGCCTAAAGGTCCTGTCTCAGTGTGTTTTCTCTTTTATTACAGCCAGGCTTCCTGTATTGCTCATTCTATAATAGACTTTATTATTAAAGATGGCTAATAACTCCTTCTTATAATAAAGACTGAGTCTCATGTAGTCCAGGCTTGTCTTAAACGCCCTATATAGCTGAGTATGATTTTAAACTCCTGAT
>NW_021613883.1:0-1078 GCF_004785775.1 Grammomys surdaster | reverse complement strand
AAAGTGATTTCATTGCTGGGCTCCGATAAATGAAAGGCAGGACTCAAGTGAATGATTAGAGGCATAGGCCATGTGTATTAAAGCATTTCTTGATGAACTTTGGAAAAGTAATTATTTCATCTCATTTGCATTCCAATCATATTCTTCTAATTTAAAGTAGTTGCCTTGACATGGAGGACCATGATCTTGTTTTCAGCCTAATATCTACAGTAGAGACCCACCATTGGTTACCAACAGTATTCCAAAATTATAGGTCTTCTATCCCAGCGTTTTCAAAGTATGAGTGACCCTTAAGGAAGCACAGGAGATAGAGAGGACAATATAAAGACCATAATGTGACTTTAATGGAAGGACTCTGTGGCATTGTGCCTCTGGATGACATCTACCTTTTGGCTGTCTGATTACATACTATTCTGCGTTTTGTGGACATATATTTTTATGAAGTATAAGTCTGACTGAGTCTAGGGGCATTTTTGTATTAGACTGCTATGACTTTTCAGCCGTGTCTCTGTCATGGGGTGGTCCAGCAGCATTACATTATCATTTCACACCACCACTTGCATTATAATTTGTCATAGATTGCAATAAATCAGTTCAGAATAAGAGCATGTTTGTTTTCTTCTTTTACTGAGTTAATTTTCTGACAACATCATACTTGTGTATTGTGCTTACCCTGTCCCAATAATCATGTGTCCCCTCCTCTGTGTCCATTCCTCCTCCTAGATCTTTTGAGTAAATATAGACCAACATGGCCTTTCCTAGTGGAGGTTTTATAATCTTATGATTCATGACACCCTATCCAAAATGCTATATGGAATCATTTGGAGATGTGGTTCAGAGGCAAACAAAGCTTGCTGCTTTTCCTGAGGAGCAATGTTTGATTCCCAGTACCCACATCCACATGTATCTTCAATTCCAGGTGTCTGACATTTTCCTCTAGTCTCTGGGAACACTTGTGTCACTTGTACATGCTGTAACACAAAATCTCATGCACTTAATTAGGGAGAAACTAAAATATATATTTAAACATAAAAGTTAATACATCAAAGCAAACATAAAATTTCTCCATACATTCGAT
>NW_021613882.1:0-4873 GCF_004785775.1 Grammomys surdaster | reverse complement strand
CAGGTGGATACAGAAGGAGGGGTGGATCAGGTGGATACAGAAGGAGGAAAGGATCAGGTGGATTCTGGGCTGGATTATTTTTATTTGCTGTTGTTGTTTGTTTGTTTGTTTGTTTGTTTTATTTTGTTTTCTTTTGCTTTGCTTTGCTTTGTTTTGTTTAAATTTAAAGCCTATGTGCATGTATAGTACATTGAATCTCTGAACAGTGTACAGACTGCTTATTCATGCCTCAGCATGAGCCGTGTGCTTTCAAACAGAGCCCACCTGTTAAACACACCTGTGGTACGTTTTAGAGGTTAAACATGTGTTTCTATTAGGCAGCTGTTTCACCATTTATGTATCACATTTTATTTTATCTCTTACAATTGTTAAATAAAGTTTGTGCACTGCCTTTGAAGAAAGGCTGCAGTCAAAATAACTGAAGCCCTGCATCTTTAGCTAACTTGGTGACTCCCTTTCTTTCTGTCTCTGAAACTAGAAGGCAGGTCAAAATATGAGAGTTCCTTCATATATGATGAGCACAGTTTAGCAAAAATGTGTGAGAGGGTCAGCACCTCACTTCTTCATAAGGTGTAGGCTGATCAACAAAGACCTGGAGAAACAGAAATCAAAGAAGGTTATTTCTTTCTATTCTATGCCGGACCTGCCTTTTCACTTCTGTCTATGTCCTTTGAGGAAAAAGGAAAAAAAGAAAAAGAAGGAAGGGAAGAAGGGAGGGGAGGGGGGGAGGGGGGGGGGGGGGAGGGAGGGGGGGAGGGAGGGAGGGAGGGAGGGAAGACGGACATTAAGGAACTGAGTCATCAGCTAGCCATGTCTTGCGACCCTATAGGCTTTCAGAGGCTATCTCTAAACTGTTATAGAAAGTCAGAAAAGTTTTCATTGATAGTTTCCCAACTACTTGTATTCCACTGAAAAATATCAGCTAAAGACAGCTAATAAGTGTCTAGTGTCTAGGATAATATCAGTTAAAGTCCCTGGCCTGGCGTGTATACGCTGGTTCATGTACTCTCCCATTCTCCACAGTGTTTGTTCTTTTGTTTAGATCCTACCCAACAGCTTGCATACATCTCAAGAATTTTTTTCTAGAACTTTGTGGATTCCTAAAAAAATGCTCATAAATCACTGTGGGGAGATTCTAACCATCAAGTGTTTTGCCATATGAACATTTGTGTGACAATTTGATGGGGCAGAATGTGAGACTCATCGAAAGCTTTAAAAAAAATTTACAGTTAAAAATGATGCCTGCCAAGCACATCACTGGACTTATGCAAATATGAATGGGACCTCAACAGAGCCTTCTGATCCATCTCTGTCCCCACAGCCAAACACCCTCACAACCAGAGGCAAACACACAAACAATGGCAGGTGGCTCTAAGCCTGTGCTGAGAATCCAGGCTGCTTTAATTTGGTATTAGTTTCTTCAGAAGACATTCTAATTTAGGAGAGTGTCAATCACTTTTTATAAAACACACAGTCATAGATGGGGATTGAATAGTGAAATGCTTGAGACAACCAATCCAGACCCTCTGCCTGGGTCATAGTTCTCAGGGAACTGTCCTCGTGTCTGCAGGACTAATCTATAAGTAAGAAAGTAACAAATAGGATGCATATGCCTATGGTCCTGGTACCAGTGTGGAGGAATATATGGAATTTTACTTAAAATTCACATAGTGAGGATTGACCCTCTAGGTGTGAGACTTGGATGCTGGGCTACATGGAAAAAATAAATGTAGTAGAAGAAATCTAAACACTGGTATAGTAGTGCCACTAAAACCCAGAGCTGTCAGGAAACCCATAATCCTGCAGATTCCTGAGCTGGTTACTGGAGTTCAACAGTTACCACATAGAGGTGATGTATGGCATCATACATCATACACCACGGCATCATAGCTCATCAAGTCATGACATCCATTCTCTGTGTATGCAAAGAATCTGTTCTGAAGTAAGTATGTGAATAAAATAGACTCTTGTTTGCCTCTCTGGCCGGCCATCCTATGCTTTGAAACCAATAATCAAACTAGAAATCAGAGACTCTAGCATGGAATTTCAGAGTGAACCATCATTGCCTTCCAGATACTAACCACAGGCTTCTGAATACAGTCCTCTTTAATAGCTGGTGAATGGAGCTGAATTCTGAAACAAACAGCTATACTCTTGTTATCCTTACCAGGAACTGCTTTGGCCTGTTTTCAGTCATAATAAGTGGGAATATGATACATTTTTCCTTATACAGAGGAGAACTGAATGAGCAATTTAACCTGTTGGTGCAATCAATAAGGGCTCCCAGTGTGGAAGGTGGCAGAATGCTGTTTAGAAATTTTCTTCATTCTCTGTATCTTCTTAATGCTGCTGATGCTGCAAGCAATAGAGCATGGAAGGGAGCAGAAAGTGTTTCTTCCAATAAGGGGCACCTGGCTTGTCTTTATAACCTAGCTATCAGAAACGGTGCTTTAAAAGACACTGATGAAGTCATATACTTTTTATGACAATTTATTTACTTATTTTTGAAAATTTTTGTGCATGTATATAGTGTAACTGATCAAACCTACCAGGACTTTTCCCCACCAACTCCTATCCTATGTCTTCTGGTACTTCCCTTCTGAGATCCCTGCCCTCTTCTTTTTTACTTATAATCCCGAGTCCAATCTAGCACTGTGCATATGTGCATGGGTGTGGGGCAATACATTAGAGTCAGGAAAAATGGCCAGTATCCACCACCACCCTCCCAATGAAAAGTGACTGTCTCTCCCTCTACAGGAATGGACTTCCAATTGCTCCTTAACTTGGGAAGGGGCCTCACAAAACTCTCCCCCATTCCTGCTGTAATTGTTAAATTGCTTTGTACAGCTTTTATATAAGTTAACATAGCTACTGTAAATTCATTGATAGAACAGCCATGTCATGTCCAGAGGACAGCATCCACAGCACGCTTCCCCATCCACTGGCTCTTCCATTCTCTCCAACTCCCTTTCTGCTGTGTTCTCAAAGATTCAATATAGATGTTCATTTGAAGCCCCTCCCTCCCCCTCTCTCTCCCCTCCTTTTCCTCCTCCCCTTTCTCCTCCTCCTCTTCCTCCTCTCTTTCTCTTTTCCTCTTCCTCCTTCTTCCTGCTTTTCTACCTCACAATTGTTTATTTTGGGCACTTTGGACGGTTATGAGTCTCAGCATTGACCACTACTCACTCCAATAAGGGATTTCTCTGACTAAACTTAAGAGCAACAACAATCTGTGTATATAAACATAAATATTTAGAAAGATAATTTAAAAAGTATAAGTAGGTCCATGGAGTATAATTTCCACATTCACAGGTTTTGACCATGTTCATATAACCAAGCATTATTTCCTTCTGAGCAGACACCAAATCAAATCAAGAGATCAGTGGCTACCCCAAAAACAACCATACCACTACTGCACCAATGGGAACATCTTGCCTATTGGGTTGTATTGCAGCATTAAAGGTCCAGTAATGACTAAAACCATTGGTATACATTATTTAGTTCTTTATATGTCTGCATAGCACTTTCTGGCAATTTGAAAGCTAGCCAGCAAGGAGAGAATTTCCTGTTCAGTCTAAGACTGGTTTCTCTGTGTTCTATAACCAAAGTGTGTGAGTTTCTTTAACAATAGAATCTTACCATCTACTTATGGTGGGCAACCAATAGCAATGATAATAACCTATATTATTATGAGTACCTCAGGATCCATAAATAATCCATGAGGTAATGCCTCAAGTCTGCCACTGAAATGTTCTTATAATAAACAATGTGTCTTAGGGCTAATATTATTCACACATGCAGGGTACTTCTTCATACACCTAAGGGTGGGAATACTGGAGCAGAAATTTTCAAGGAGCGAGTGGAGTGGTGGGGATGGGGATAGCAGAGGAGAGGAAAGCTTAGCTAACATGAAGTGTTCATCAAGAAGCTATGTAGGGACATGAAATCCTAAAACCCAAGTTAAAAAATATAATAGAAGTGGACAGAGTGGAAGAGCTGTGAGAATAAAGTATAGGGAGAAAGTATGCTGAGAGCTAAACATTTCAGCTGAGATGAAGGCAGATAGGAGGAATGGAAGATTATGACATATGTTAACCAGAACCAAAACCGTACAATTTTTGACATTTAATTATGCCTTAGTTTCTAGGCTTACAGTATTATATTATTAGATAAAAGATAAATTATACATCTAATAGCAAAGTGCATAGAACATTCTGATGCTCAGTGCATGCTAATTATCCACATACTCTCTTTTCTAACCAATGTCTCATAAACACTGTGTCTTCTGCCCAGGTTCACTTTCATTCACTTGGGGCACCTGGGAATAGCTCACCTCTTTCCCCTTATTAAATAAACACAGAGAACCTAGAAATGAGGAATCATAAAAGAGAAAGAAAAGGGTATATAAAAAGGTGAAGGATTCAAGAAAGGAGATGCTAAAGACTTTTAAAAAGAAAGAAACCAAACCAGACTTTCAATAATTTGGATATCCTACACCAGAGAGATTTTGCACTAAATATGATTCTTGCCCTTTTTGGTTCATTATATTTAATAAACCAAAAATTTCTGATATTTATATTATAGAGATATCTTTAAAGTAGAAAGAAGGAAAATAAATTGAAAAGAAGGAACTAAATTTAGACATGCTTTGGCTCATTGAAGTCCTAATGGCTTCATGTGTTTATTTGATAGGACCCAAACTCCCCCATCACAGCATGTCTAGTTGCTTAAAATATAATGATAGCAAATGGTGATGCTCCTTGCGCTCCACTTTAAATGCCTCTGGAGCACTGATGGCTCCATTGCCTGTCTGACTCACAGGCCCCTGTATCTCTCCCATTTGGAGATAACAAATCATATGCTTAAAAAATGATGG
>NW_021613881.1:0-4055 GCF_004785775.1 Grammomys surdaster | reverse complement strand
ATAACTCTTTTGTTTGATTTTTCCACAGTGCTTTCAATATCATAAATGTCTTGCAAAGTAAATGTTCAATTTTATCAGGAATAACTGTTTTAAATCACATTCCTTTACAAATCAATTGGTCTCCCTCTCAATTTTCTATTTTTTATGAATTGTCAATTCAAATTTCTCCTTTTTCATAATTTTCTTTGATTTCTCTTCCATAGATTATAGTTTATTATTGACTGTATAATTTTTCTTCAAGTTTTCACTCTTTTTCCTGAATTTTTCACTAGCTTTTTCCACAGTGTTTTCAGTTTTATGAATTTTATGCCAAGTAAATGTTCAATTTTATCAAGAGAAACTGTTTGAAATCACATTCCTGTACAAATCAAATGGTCTCCTTATCAATTTTCTATTTTTTATGAATTTTCAATACAAATTTCTCCTTTTTCATAAACTTCTTTGATATCTCTTTTATTTGTTTTTTTTCCACAGAGTTTTCAATTTTATGAATTTCTTGCCAAGTAAATATTCAATTTTATCAGGAAAAGCTGTTTTAAATCACATTCCTTTACAAATCAAATGTACTCCTTATCCATTTTCCATTTTTTCTGAATTTTAAATGCAAATTTCTCCTTTTTAAAAAATTTCTTTGATATGTCTTTTGTTTTATTTTTCCACAGTTTTTTCAATTTTATGAATTTTTTGCCAAGTAAATCTTCAATTTTATCTGTAAGAACTGTTTTAAATGACAATCCTCTATAAATCAAATGGTCTCCTTATTAATTTTCTATTTTTTATGAGTTTTAAGTGCAAATTTCTGATTTTTCATAAATTTCTTTAATATCCCTGTGTTTGATTTTTCCACAGTGTTTTCAATTTTATGAATTTCTTGCCAATGAAATGTTCAATTTTTTCAGGAGAAACTGTTTTAAATTACATTCTCTTACAAATTAAATGGTCTCCTTATCAATTTTCCATTTTTCTTGAATTTTAAATGAAAATTTCTCTTTTTTCAAAATTTTCTTTGATATCTCTTCCGTTAAATTATAGTTTACTATTTACTGTGTAATTTTTCTTCAAGTTTTCAGTATATATCCGGAATTTTTCACTAGCTTTTTCCACATTGTTTTCAGTTTTTTGTATTTTTTGCCAAGTAAATGTTGAATTTTATCACACAAAACTGTACTAAATTACATTCCTTTAAAAATCAAATGGTCTCCTTATCAATTTTCTATTTTTTATGAACTTTAAATGCAATATTCTCCTTTTTCATATTATTCTTTATTTCTCTTCTGTTTAATTATAGTTTACTATTGACTGTGTAATTTTTCTTCAAGGTTTCACTATTTTTCCTGCATTTTTCACTAGTTTTTTCTACACTGTTTCCAGGTCTACGTATTGTTTGGCAAGTAAATATTCAATTTTATCTGGAAAAACTGTTTAAAATCACACTCCTTTACAAATCAAATGTTCTCCTTATCAATTTTCTATTTTTTTTGAAATTTCAATACAATTTTCTCCTTTTCCGTAATTTGCTTTGATTTCAGAAATAAATGAACATGAATAATAAACAGTCATATGGCCTAGTTAGTAGGAAATCAGAAATAAATAAAGTTGAAATATAAATAGGCATCAGACCTACATAAGACTACGTCAGAAATAAATGAACAGAAATAATCAATATTCACCATTCATGGATAATAGAAAATCAGAAATAAATTTACATGAATAATCAATAGTCATCATTCATAGTTTATACTAAATCAGAAACATATAAAGCTGAAACATCAATAGTCATCAGTCATAGAATATAGTAAGTCTGAAATAAATGTTCATGAATAACCAATAGTCATCAGTCATAGCTAATAGGATATCAGAAATAAAGCTGAAATATAAATAGTCATCAGACATAGATAATAGTAAATCAGAAATAAATCAACCGAAATAATCCATATTCAACAATCGTTGATAATAGTAAATCAGAAAAATATGAACATGAATAATCAATATTTACCATTCGTGGATAATGGTAAATCTGAAAAAAAAGAATATGAGTAATCAACATTCCTCTGTCATAATTTATAAGAAATCAGAAATAAATAAAGCTGAAATATCAATAGTCATCAGTCATGGATAATAGTAAGGCAGAATAAATGAACAGGAATAATCAATATTAACCATACATGGATAATAGCTAATCAGAAATAAATGAACATGAATAATCAATAGTAATCAGTAATAGTTCTAGGGAAATCAGAAATAAATAAAGGTGAAGTATCAATAGTCATCAGTCATAGATAATAGTAGGTCAGAAATAAATTAACATGAATAATAAATATTCAGCATTGTTGGATAAAATTAAATCAGAAAAAATTAAACTTGAATAATCAATAGTCATCAGTCATAGACAATAATAAACCAGAAATATATAAAGCTGAAATATTAATTGTCATCAGTCATAGATAATAGTAAGGGAGAAATAAAAGAACAGGAATAATCAAAATTCCCCATTTGTGGATAATAATAAATCAGAAATAAGTGAACATGAATAATCAATAGTCATCAGTCATAGTTCATGGGAAGTCAGAAATAAATAAACCTGAATTATCAATAGTCATCTGTCATAGATAGTAGTAAGGGAGAAATAAAAGAACAGGAATAATCAATATTCATGATTCATGGATGAGAGTAAATCAGAAATAAATGAAGATGAAAAACCACTAGTCATCAGTCATAGTTAATAGAAAAACAGAAATAAAGATGAAATATCAATAGTCATCAGTCATAGATAATAGTAAGTCAGAAATTAAGGAACATCAATAATCAGTATTCAATATTCATTGATAATAGTAAGTCAGAAATAAATGAACATGAATAACCAATATTCAACATTCGTGGATAACAGTAAATCAGAAATAAATGAACATGAATAATCAAGTCTCACCATTCGTATATAATGGTAAATCTGAAAAAAATGAACATGAATAATCAATAGTCATTATTCATAGTTAATAGGTAATCAGAAAGGAATAAAGCTGAAATATCAATAGTCATTAGTCATAGATAATATTAACCAGAAATAAATGATCAGGAATAATCAATATTCATGATTCGTGGTTAATGGTAAATCAGAAATAAATGATCATGAATAACCAATAATCATCAGTCATAGCTAATAGAAAATCAGAAATAAAGCTGAAATATCAATAGTCATCAGTCATAGATAGTAGTAAGACAGAAATAAATGAACAGGAATAATCAATATTCAAAAACCGTTCATAATAGTGAATCAGAAAAAAATGAACATGAATAATCAATATTCACCATTCGTGGATAATGGTAAATCTGAAAAAAAATGAATATGAATAATCAGTAGTCATCAGTCATAGTTCATGGAAGTCAGAAATGAATAAATCTGAAGTATCAAGAGTCATCAGTAATAGATAATAGTAAGTAAGATGTAAATGATCAGAAATAATGAATATTCACGATTTGTGGTTAATAGTAAATCAGAAATAAATGATCATGAATAACCGATAGTCATCAGTCATAGTTAATAGGAAATCAGAAATAAATAAAGCTGAAATATCAATTGTCATCAGTCATAGATGATAGTAAGTCAGAAATAAATGAAGAGGAATAATCAGTATTCACTATTCGTTTATAATAGTAAATAACATATATATATATATGAACATGAATACTCAATAGTCATCAGTAATATTTAATAGAAATTCAGAAAAAAATAAATATGAAATATAAATAGTCATTAGGCATAAATAATGGTAAGTCAAAAATAAAGGAACAGGAATAATCAATATTCACCATTCGTGGATAATAGTTAATCTGAAATAAAGGAACATGAATAATCAATAGTCATCAGTCATAGTTCATAGTAAATCAGAAATATATAAATCTGAAAGATCAGTAGTCATAAGTCATAGATAATAGTAAGTCATAAATAAATGAACAGGAATAATCATTAGTCACCAGTCATACTTCAAAGTATATCAGAAACATATAAAGCTGAAATATCAATAGTCATCAGGCATAGATAATAGTAAGTCTGAAAT
>NW_021613880.1:0-4375 GCF_004785775.1 Grammomys surdaster | reverse complement strand
TATTATTGCTGTTGTTGTTATTATTATTATTGTTATTATTATTGTTATTATTGTTATTATTGTTAATATTATTGTTATTATCATTGTTATTATTGTTATTATTATTATTGTTAATGTTATTATTGTTGTTGTTATTGTTATTATTATTGTTGTTATTATCATTGTTATTATTGTTGTTCTTATTATTGTTGTTATTATTATTGTTATTGTTATCATTGTTATTATTATTGTTATTATTATTGTTATTATTATTTTTACTATTGTTATTGTTAATGTTATTATTACTGCCGCTCTCTCCTGTGAAGACTACGTTGTTATTGAGACTGTTTTACTGTCGCGTCATCGTTTTATCAACGTCATCGACATCGTTTCATAGTTTTACGGTTATTATTATCTTATTGTCATTTTACTATCTTTTTGTTGTTACTGTTGTTGTTGTTGTTGTTGTTATTGTTGTCATTCCAGCACGTTTTATAATCAATACCGTTGTTTCTTATTATGATCAATGTCATGGGATGTCGTATTTTCATGGTTATTATTATCTTATTATTATTTTACTATTGTACTATCTTTATTATTATTATTGTTATTATTATTGTTAGTATTGTTACTATTATTGTTATTGTTAATGTTATTATTGTTGTTATTGTTATTATTGTTATTATTATTAATATTATTGCTGTTGTTGTTGTTGTTATTATTGTTATTATTATTGTTATTATTGTTATTATTGTTGTTATTGTTAATATTATTGATATTATCATTGTTATTATTGTTATTATTATTGTTAATGTTATTATTGTTGTTGTTATTATCATTGTTCTTATTATTGTTGTTATTATTATTGTTATTGTTATCATTGTTATTATTATTGTTATTATTATTGTTATTATTATTTTTACTATTGTTTTTGTTAATGTTATTATTGTTGTTATTGTTATTTTTATTGTTGTTATTATTATTGTTTTTGTTATTCTTATTGTTATTATTGTTGTTATTGTTATTATTATAGTTATTATCATTGTTATTATTGTTATTATTTTTGTTATTGTTATTATTATTGTTATTATTGTTGTTATTGTTATTATTGTTATTATAGTTATTATTGTTATTGTTATTATCATTGTTATTATTATTGTTAATGTTATTATTGTTATTGTTATTATAATTGTTATTATTATTATTGCTATTGTTATTATTATTGTTATTATTATGACACCACATTACATTCTATAATCAATATTGTTGTTTCTCATTATTATCCGTGTTACGTGACGTCATTCCCACATCGCTGTCAGCGTTTCGTTATTATTACTGCCGCTCTCTCCTGTGAAGACTACGTTGTTATTGAGACCGTTTTACTGTCGCGTCATCGTTTTATCAACGTCATCGACATCGTTTCATAGTTTTACAGTTATTATTATCTTATTGTCATTTTACTATCTTTTTGTTGTTACTGTTGTTGTTGTTGTTATTGTTGTCATTCCAGCACGTTTTATAATCAATACCGTTGTTTCCTATTATGATTAATGTCATGGGACGTCGTATTTTCATGGTTATTATTATCTTATTATTATTTTACTATCGTACTATCTTTATTATTATTATTGTTATTATTATTGTTATTATTGCAATTCCAATACATTTTATAATCAATACTGTTATTTCTTATTATTATCAATATTATGTGACGTCATATTTTTTATGGTTATTATTTTACAATCGTACTATTGTTATTATTATTATTGTTGTTATTATTGTTATTGTTATTGTTATTATTGTTATTATTGTTGTTATTATTATTGTCGTTATTGTTACTATTATTATTGTTATTATTGTTGTTGTTATTATTATTGTTATTATTATTATCATTGTTATTATTATTACTGTTATTATTTTCATTCAGTTACATTTTATAATCGACACTATTATTTCTCATTATTATGAATATTATGTGACGTCATATTTCTTACGGTTATTATTACGTTATTATTATTTCAATATCATTCTATGGTTATTGTTACTATTATTGTCATTGCAATACATTTTATTCTCGATACTGTTGTTTGTTATTATTATTCATATTGTGTGACATCGTATTTTTATGGTTATTATTTATATTATTGTTATTATTATTGTTATTATTATTGTCATTGTTATTATTCTTGTTATTATTCTTGTTATTATATTCATTCCATTACATTTTATAACCCACACTGTTGTTTTTTTTTATGATTACTATCATGTGACGTCATACTTTTTACGGTTATTATTATTTTACTATTGTACTGTGGTTATTGGTGAAATATGATTAGTTATCAGTCATAGATAACAGTAAACAGAAATAAATGAACATGAATAATCAATAGTCATCAGTCATAGTTCATGGGAAATCAGAAATATATAAATGTGAAATATCATTAGTCATCAGTCGTAGATAATAGTAAGTCAGAAATAAATGAACATGAATAATCAATAATCACGATTCGTAGATAATAGAAACTCAAAAATAAATGAACATGAACAACCAAATTCAGAAGTCAAAGTTAATAGGAAATGAGAAATATATAAACATGAAATATCAATAGAAATCAGTCATAGAGAGTATTAAGTCAGAAATAAATCAACATGAATAATCAATATTCAGCATTCGTGGAAAATAGTAAATCAGAAATAAATGAACTTGATTAATCAGTAGTCATCAGTCATACTTAATTGTAAACAAGAAAAAAAATAAAGCTGAAATATCAATAGTCATCAGTCATAGATAATAGTAAGTCAGAAATAAATGAACATGAATAATCAATAAAAAAAATTCGTGGACAATACTAATTCAGAAATAAATGAACATGAACAACCAATGGTCATATGTCATAGTTAATAGAAAATCAGAAATATAAACGCTGAAAAATCAATACTCATCAGTCATAGATAATTGTAAGTCAGAATTTAATGAACATGAATAATCAATATTCAGCATTCGTGGATAATAGTAAATCGGAAACAAATGAACTTGATTAGTCAATGCTCATCAGACAGATTTCATAGTAAATCAGAAATATATAAAGCTGAAATATCAATAGTCATCAGTCATAGGTAATAGTAATTCAGAAATAAATGAACAGGAATAATCAATATTCAGCATTCGTGGATTATAGTAAATCGGAAATAAATGAAATTCATTAATCAATAGTCATCTGTCATAGTTAATTGTAAACAAGAAAAAATAAAGCTGCAATATCAATAGTCATCAGTCCTAGATAATAGTAATTCAGAAATAAATGAACATGAACAACCAATAGTCATTTGTGATAGTTAATAGGAAATCAGATATATATAAAGGTGAATTATCATTAGTCATCAGTCATAGATAATATTAAGTCAGAAATAAATGAACATGAAGAATCAACATTCAGCATTCGTGGATAATAGTAAATCAGAAACAAATGAACTTGATAAATCAATAGTCATCGGTTAGAGTTCATGGGAAAGCAGAAAAAAATAACGCTGAAATATTAATAGTCATCAGTCATAGATAATAGTAAGTCAGAAATTAATGAACATGAATAATCAATAATAACAATTCATGAATAATAGTAATACAGAAATAAATGAACATGAACAACCAATAGTCATATGTCATCTTTAATTGGAAATCAGAAATATATAAGGCTGAAATATCAATAGTCATCAGTCATAGGAAATAGTAAGTCAGAAATAAATGAACATGAATAAACAATATTCAGAATTCGTGGATAACAGTAAATCAGGAACAAACGAACTTGATTAATCAATAGTCATCAGTCAGAGTTCATAGTAAATCAGAAATATATAAAGGTGAAATATCATTAGTCAGTTATAGATAATAGTAAGTCAGAAATAAATGAACATGAATATTCAGTATTCAGCATTTGTGGATTATAGTAAATAAGAAACAAATGAAATTGATTAATCAATAGTAATGAGTCATAGTTAATTGTAAACAAGAAAAAATAAAGCTGAAATATCAAAGGTCATTAGTCATAGATAATAGTAAGTCAGAGATAAATGAACATGAATAATCAATAATAGCAATTTTTGGAAAATAGTAATTCAGAAAAAAATGAACATGAAAAACCAATAATCATACGTCATAGTTAATAGGAAATCAGAAATATATAAAGCTGAAATAACAATAGTCATCAGTCATAGATAATAGTAAGTCAGAAATCAATGAGCATGAATAATCAATATTCTGCATTCGTGGATAATAGTAAATCAGAAAAAAATGAACTTGATTAATCAATAGTCATCAGTCAGATTTCATAGTAAATCAGAAATATATAAAGGTGAAATATCATTAGTCATCAGTCATAGATAATTGAATGTCAGAAAT
>NW_021613879.1:0-4324 GCF_004785775.1 Grammomys surdaster | reverse complement strand
TTTGTTCATATAGCTCAGGGTCCTCCTGAGGCATGCAGCTTGTCATCTACTAATGAGAAGTTAGGTTATTTAATAATTTAGGCCACCGTGAATCTAAATGGAACAAGCATGAGAATTCTGATACTTCTTTAAGTTACTTTCAAGTGCCTGGAAAATAGGCTGAAGACATTTCCGGGATTCATAGCATGTCTATCATTTTATGAGAACTCTGTATACTGTAGACACACATAAACATGGTAGTATAAGAATGTACAAAGAAAGGGCTGGATAGATGGCTCAGTGGTTAAGAGCACTGACTGCTCTTCCAGAGGTCCTGAGTTCAGTTCCCAGCAACCACATGGTGGCTCACAACCATCTGTAATGAGATCTGATGCTCTCATGTAGTGTTTCTGAAGACAGCCACAGTGTACTCACATACATAAAAATAAATAAATTAATAAATAAATAAATAAATAATAAAATAATAAAATAAATAAATTGTTCAAAAAAGAATCCATAGAGAACATGGTTTCCTGGTTTGGTTTTTTTTTTTTTTTTTTTTTTGTGGTAGGAAGTGATATTATACGGATGTAGGTAATATTTCCAACTGCATCAGATACATACACTAAATATGAGCAATTTTACTTCAAGTATAACACTTTTCCACCACCATGCACACCTAGGAAATCTCTGCATCTCTGAAACTCCTTTTCTACCCTGAATCATGCCAAGGTACATGGTGTTAGTGGAAAGGTGAAAGGATTCTGATCAAGTATTACCAATGGATGATCCCCATCAACTCCTTTATACCACTTTCAAAACGATTTATAAAAGTTGTCACACAAGACTGAATGAGAAATGAATTCAAACCTTCTAGGAACCAGACCTTCAGTTTTCCGGTATGTCTTCCTACTGCACAGCAAAGCAATGCTTGTGTGTGCACAGTGGAAAGTGATATTATAAGATTTTCACTGCCAGGGCTTCAGTGTCTTGCTGTCACATCTCATCCCATCCACCCTTTCACCCACTCATCCAGGGAATACACACTCAGGTAGGGTAAAAGGCCAAGGGCCTCTGCCCAAGTCAACACATGGACCAACTGAACCACAGTCTCACCCACAGGCTATTTCAATCCAAGCAGATTAAGACTCAGCCGACCTCCTGGCCTGGGGACAGTGCGCCCCATACTCACCATGACATGGCTTGTGGTCTCCCTTGCTGCTCTCTACAGCTCTATCAGGACAGTCCTGGAAAGCACCTGCAAGCTACCTCCCACTGGTGCTCCTGATTGCCAGGCCTGCCCAGAGCCCCTCATTAGCTTAGAAAACCAAGCTGGGCCTTAGGACAGAAGTAGCTCCTCTACTAGGGAATCAGAGATCAAATGACTCAGACAGCTGAGGCCTTCCAAGTTCTGCCCTTCCACCCTAGGGACCGACAGAGCCCTACTCTGGGAAATTTGTATTTTAGTAGAACTTTCCATTCTCCCAGAGTACTTCCTGTTACTCTTCCAAGGCACAGATACTTTGTATGCACATTACATTACATACTCAATATTACAGTGGAGCCATCTCTACCTGGTAGCTGGGAAGTCCTGTAGCCAAACTTCTGTCAAATCAAACAGTAACCACAATTAAAGCAAAATGTGCCCATTAATTTGAAAGCAAGAAGTGGTCAATGAGAGGTGAGTCAAAACGGAAATAAAAAGGCATGGGTGGGCAGTCCTGGTGCATGCCTTTAATCCCAGCACTTGGGAGGCAGAGGCAGGCGGATTTCTGAGTTCGAGGCCAGCCTTGTCTACAGAGTGAGGTCCAGGACAGCCAGGGTTACACAGAGAAACCCTGTGCTGAAAAACAAACAAACAAACAAACAAACAAAAGAAATGAAAAGGCATGGCTTCTCCTTGTTATGGTGTAGTAGACATTTTATTATAGATAAATGGGAAAGCATAGCAAGACATGGGGGCATCTGGGAAATTTCAGAGTGGCCATGATCCAAGCCAAGTAAGGAGAGAGAAGAAGGTAGAGGATAGAGAGTAGAATCAGATCATGAGGTCAGTGTTCTAGACAAGGGACTGAGGTGTATATTTTACATATTATAGCAGACCTGGCCTCCAGGTATTCCCAGCACCCCTCAGTCCATATCTGGCATAACCTGCCCCAAAGTTCCCTGAACTTTCCAGCCTAGGGGCTGGGATGACTTCTCATGGAGGCTCTTTCCTATACAATCCAGATATTTGGGTCTCCTCTTGCTCTTTTCCTTCCCTTCTCTGTCTGTGCATACACTCTTTCAGTCTTTCTCTTCCCCTCATGCCACCCCTCCCAAAGTGACTTCCCCAATAAACCTGCATTTAATGTAATCTAATCTGGATTCAACTGGATTATTTCAAAGGCAAAGGAATAACCTATCACCAGTGAAGAGATATAGCCTATCATTCAGGAGGGTAAATGATAGATAAAAAAAGACCAGTTAACAAAATGGTTGGATTACATAAGGAAAGGCAGTTGAGAGACAGACCAACCCCTGGGCTAGAGGGCAATTCTACCGGGCATACTTTGTAGCAGGTAGGAATTGAGGAATGTCATGCAGGACTGACAGGCACTTCTGCTTTTCTTTGGTAGAAAGGCACCTCAGCCATTTGTCCCAGGGTTTGGGACTTAGCAGTAAGAAGAAATGAGTAGGTTCAAATGATTAGTAATAATCTCAAAAATTACTTAAAAATTTGAACAGGCTTTATGGTTCAATATTGTTCAAGGACTAGACATATGTATTAGTGCACACCAAATATTATTCATACCTTTTCTCTCAAGTTGTGCACTTTCAGACAAAAATATAACAATCCTGTTATGCACAGTGACACCAGTTTGTACAGACCTTCTGTGCTGGTTGAGCTAGTGTAACCTCAGAAATTTGGTTTCTAAAAATAAATTCAGTTCCACATCCAGATTCTTGATTGCCCTGGTCTGTGAACTTCCCAAAATGGCCAGTTTGGACTTTTACTGACTGTAAAATTGATTACCTGAGTACTCATTACTAAAGCCAACTACTGTCAAAACAGGAAAGCTCCCACTTTCTTTCCTCCACAGCCTTTCTGTACTCTACACCAGCTTCAGAGTTTTTCAATGAAACTCAATTGTTACACAGGTCCCTCTTTATTTGTAATTTCCACAAAAAAAAAAAAAACATGGAGGTTGGGGACATTCACTCACTGATTTCTTTTCCTTCACACTGAACAGTAGGGCCCAGGCTGAAAGGAGATGTATGACTGACTTGAAGGCATAGTACAGCAGAGGCAGGATTAGATCTTCGAAGTCTAAGGACCCAGAAAGAGGACCCCAACTCAAGTCCCAATCACCACGCACCCAAGGAGACACGAGAGACAGACTTGATGCAAAATAGCAAAAGGCAGGTTACTAACAAGGGCACTTGGATCAAAACTCATCCCACGCAGGAAGAGAATTTCAATGAAGACCCCAGAATGTTTAGAACTTTCATAGGGGGAGGCAAAAGGGGGAAGAGAAAAGCAGGAAATTCTGGCTCGGTTACATATAATTGGATATTTCAAACATCAGCACTTTGCTTAAGCAAACATTTTGACAGACTGGATGGCCCACTATTTTTGACCATGAAGCCTCAGACATTCTAGGATAAACACCAGGTGGCCCATTACTCACTTGGGCATGTTTAGACTGGTCAAGATATGTCTTTGGTTGTTTCTCCATTTCTGGTCACCTCGTCCCTAGAGGGGCTTGATATTTTTATTATGTCTATTCTCAGCAAGCTCAGCAAGCTGTCCTGCAGTCTTTTCCAAGTTGTTCTTAATTTTTACTCTTACAAAAGCAAGCCTTGACTACATATAATGACCAAAGTCTCAGCTATAGAAGACACTGCTCTAAACAGAAACAAATATCAAAGCCTCTGAGCAAAAGGAATGAAATTCTTAATGATGAGGAAACTTTGGAGAATAGAAACAAACAAGAGATTAGAGCAGTGATACATAAAGGAAATGGAATTCAAAAAGCAACACCAGCAATTGACTTCTTAAAAGGATGAATAAATATGAAAAAATACATAGGTATTCTAACTTTGAAAAAGAGCAGGTGTTCCCTAGTAGGGAGAATGGCATTAATAAGACCTTGTCCCTATGTGCAATGTTACTGTTGACAGACAGCACAGCCGATGGTTTGTGTCTCAAATTTCTGAGCTGTCTTAACTGTATCAGTGAGTATTCCACATATCTCCACAGGACAGTGTCCTAATTTGTAATTCAATATCCACTGGCTCAAGTTAACATACCCAAGTTGTACACCCCCACAATCTGGTCTGTTTTTCTTCACATACATGAATT
>NW_021613878.1:0-3546 GCF_004785775.1 Grammomys surdaster | reverse complement strand
ATAGATAGATAGATAGATAGATAGATAGATAGATAGATAGATAGATATTATATAAAGTAAATTATACAAAGTAAAGCCAAAAACGTCTAGAGCCAGAAGACCCATGCCGGATCCAGCCTCCACTCTAGGTGCCGTCTTAGGAAGGAGGAGCTGGGGCGCTCAGCCTCTTCCATCTAAGTGAAGCAGCTGTCCGTCTCTGTCTCCATCTTACCACTTCTCACCTGGTTAATACAGTCATCATCCCACCACTGAGGTCATATTAGCTGGCTGCAGTCTGGCCTTCTTTAATACAGTACATTTCTTTCTTGTCCCAGAATCAGAAAAAAAGAAATTGTCCCCAAACCTAGCTACTTTTAAGCCCCAACCCTAGACATTTCCTAGACGATTTCTGTCCAACTACAGAAGACAGCTCTGTCAGAATTCTAAATTGGGTCCTGTTGCTTTCCTACCTGTAACCTTCAGTAACTCCTGATTGCTTCCTTCACTGATAGCCTGACTCTCAGAAGTCATTAGATAGGACATGAGTAGATGGATGAATGAACAATTTGAGACAGCAACCACTGAAAACATAACATGAGCCAGCAAGATTACTCAGTTAATCAAGGTAAGGGAACTTGCTGCCAAGCCTGGCAACCTTAGTTTGATCTCTGAGATCCACACGGTGGAAGGAGAGAAATAATGCGTGTAGACTCTTCTCCTGAGGTCCACATGCATACTGTGGCATGAATGTTCCCACTCCGTACAATAAATAAATAAATAAATAAATAAATAAATAAATAAATAAATAAGAAGACAGTGTCTCATTATATAGCCCTAGCTGACCTGGGACTTGCTTGTAGGTGAGAATGACCTTAAGCTTACAAAGATGCCTCTGCCCTCTGCCCTCTGCCCTCTGCCCTCTGCCCTCTGCCCTCTGCCTCCTCTAAGTACTAGAATTAAAGGTCTGCACTACCATGACTGGCTGTTTAAAAAGTAAATTGTAGGTTTTAAAGGATAACAGTATAGGAACTGGAGAGTCGGCTCAGTGCCTAAGAGCACTGGCTGCTTTTCCAGAGGGCCCAAGCTTAATTCCCAGCACTCACATATCAGCTCACAATCATCTGCAATTTCAGTTCCAAAGATCTGATGTTCTTGTCTGTCACCCAAGGACATCGAACACATGAAAATATTTTTGCAAAAAAAGATGCAAAATCACTTTCCAAACATGAGGCACAGAGTGTGACAGATGGAATTAATATTTCAAGTTTATTATTATTATTTTAGCCATCAGTGGTTTTTGATAGCCCTCCTGAAACCCTAAGCACAGAGAAAGAAATGATAACCAAAGGGTTATGCGAGCAAAATGGCTGCCTCAGAGTGTTTGCTGGAGCCAGGTCACTGCCTGCTATGTCAGCACATTCTCATCCAACTTGGTCTCCTGTGTGCAACTGTCTGTTGACACCTGCACCAATATATTCTGGTGCAGCATCTCAGATAACCCTATGAAAAAGAAGTTCTAAAGGTACACTTTTAATTCCCAACAAAGTAGAGAAAGAAGCAGGTGAAACTCTCAGAGTTTGAAACCAGCCTGGTCTATATAGTGAGTTCCAGGACAGCCAGGACTACACAATAATAAGGCTCTAACAAGAAAGAAAAAGGAAGGAAGGAAGAAAGGAAGGAAGGAAGGAAAGAAGGAAGGAAGGGAGAGAGAGGGGAGAGGGAGGGAAGGAGGGAAGGAGGGAAGGAGGAAGGAATGGAAAGGGAGAGAGAGAAAGAAAAAGAGAAAGAAAGGAAAGAATTTATTGCTATCTTCTTTAATTCTTCAAAAATAGGCTGATTTTTCCAGCCACTGATTATCTATTCTATGGTTAGAAATCGTTTTTTCAGCCAGGTGGTGGTGGCCCACGCCTTTAATCCCCAGCACCTGGGAGGCAGAGACAGGCGGATTTCTGACTTCAAGAGTTCGAGGCTAGCCTGGTCTACAGAGTGAGTTCCAGGACAGCCAGGGCTACACAGAGAAACCCTGTCTCGAAAAAAAAGAAAAAGAAAAGAAAAGAAAAGAAAGAAAGAAAGAAAGAAAGAAAGAAAGAAAGAAAGAAAGAAAAAGAAATCGTTTTTTCATTCTTCCATGTGCCATAAAATACTAGCATTTCGTCTACATGTGGCATGGTCATAAGAATTCCTCTCTTCACTGAGGAACAGCCAACCAATGACTGTCCCATCTTAAGACCATCCCATGGGAGAGAGCCAACCCCTGACACTATTAATGATACTCTGCTACACCTAGAGGTAGGAACCTAGCATAACTGTTTCCTGAGAGGCTTCATCCAACAGCTGATGGAAACAGATGCAAAAGCCCACAGTCGAACATCAGGGCTGAGCCCAGGGAGTCTTATGGAAGAGTAGGGGATAGAAGTAAGCAACTCCGGGCGGTGGTGGCGCACGCCTTTAATCCCAGCACTTGGGAGGCAGAGGCAGGCAGATTTCTGAGTTCAAGGCCAGCCTGGTCTACAGAGTGAGTTCCAGGACAGCCAGAACTACACAGAGAAACCCTGTCTGAAAAAAACAAAAGAGAGAGAGAGAGAGAGAGAGAGAGAGAGAGAGAGAGAGAGAGAGAGAAGAAGTAAGCAACTCAGAGGAGTCAAGGAAACTGTAAGAAGACCCACAGAGTAAAGTGACCTAGGACCACGGGGCTCACAGAGCCTGGGCCACCGACCAGGGAGCATGCAGGAGCTGGACCTAGACCCCCTACATATTTGTAGCAAATTGGCAGCTTGGTCTTCATATGGGTCCCCCAGCAAGTGGAGCAGGGCTGTCTAGGTCTCTGTTCCTTGACATTGGATCCTTTCTTCCTACCTGAACTTCCTGGATGGCTTCAGTGGGAGAGGATGTGCCTGGTCCTGCTGGAGTAGTACTAGAGTGGAGCTCCCCTTCTCTGAGGAGAAGGGGCGAGGGCAATGAAGGGAGGGATTTGCAAGGGTGGAACTGGGAAGAGAGAAGGGAGGGGAGCTGTGATCTGGATATAAAGTGAATAAAAAAAAAAGTTCCTCTCTTCAAATTCTGTCTCCAGGGATCACTGAACATCATGTAGACTCAGCTTTCCAGTCTGTAAAATGGAGATAATATCCAGCTCCTCCCCCAAGAATGTCTACAAAGATTATGAGAAACCATGTGGTAAAGAGCATTGCACAGCTGATGTGGTACCTCAGGCTTATAATCCCAGCACTTGGAAAGAGGAGGTGGGAGGGTTGCTTCAAGTTCGAGGCTAGCCTGGACTACAGAGTGAGTTTCAGATTAGTCTGGACTGTAGAGAAGGAGACTCTATGTAAAAAGGCAAAACCAAACCAAATCAAACCAAACCAAGGAAAAGCACATTAAGTAGCGTTAAGCACTGAGCAGACACTAATAATTATTACCTAAAAGGTGACTTTACAAATTTCAACTTATTTTCAACAAAACTCAACTAAACCACATTAAAAGGAAAGTCAAAAATAAAAAAATTAAAATTAAAAAAGAAAAAAAGAAAAGAAAACAACAACAACAAAAAAAAGGTCAGGCAGTGGTGGC
>NW_021613877.1:4076-7216 GCF_004785775.1 Grammomys surdaster | reverse complement strand
CCTGAGTGTGCCGCGTCTTTCCTGCTGGCGGGAGGTTGCGCGGGACAACTGGTGCGAGAAACCCCGGACACTTGACCTTGCCATCGTCAGCACCTTGGAGGACCCCTCGATAGAGGAGGATTCAGAACTGCAGGGGTGAGTTCGGAGAGGTATGTCTATTCCTGAAATATTCGGGTTGTGCTTGGCTGTCATTTTCATGGTGCTTGTTTTGCCCTGTCTTCGCGGTGGCCATTGTTAGTGGCAAAGTAGTCTGAAGTAAATAGCCAGTGACACTGGTCTTGTCTCTTTCTCCCTCCTGTAGATAAAGGTGGGACAAAGTTCCTCTTGACTCCCCGGCCGTTAGTCGGACGTAGATAAGCCGCGGGCTGGGCCGCTGTTACTTTCACTTTTGAGACGGTACTAAGGTGGACGTAGATAAGCCGCGGCCGTCATGGGTTCATCACAGTCAGTAATCACTACTTTGGAGGCCGTACTCAAACAGCGGGATATTAAAATTGCTAACAGGACTTTGAGGAACTTCATAAAAGAGGTGGATCGCATTGCCCCCTGGTTTGCCGTCTCTGGGTCTTTGGCTCTCCCCTCTTGGAATAAACTGGGAAAGGACTTAGAAAGGCACCGCGATGACAACGATTTGAGTAACGGCACAGTTGCGATCTGGAAACTTATTAAGAACTGCCTACAAGATGAAAACTGTAAGATAGCCATAAGGAAAGGACAGGCTACGCTAGAAGATGTTCAGGATAGCATGTCAGAAACCGAACGCAGTGAGAGGATGGGCGAGTGTAGAAAAAAGGTACCGAAACAAAAGGAAAAGGAACACCCTTCAGCTGAAGAAAAGAACCCTCCTAAAAAAGGAGAGATACCCCCTAATGGGAAAAGCTCGCTTTACCCCAACCTAGAGGCACTGACTATCGACAGTGCAGAGAGTTCCTCTGGGGACTCCAGTGAGGAGTCATTAGATTCTACAGAGGAGGCGGAGTTAGACGAGGAAGCAGCAGAGTACGAGGCAGAGAGATACCATCCTGATGAGCGTAGAATCAGAAAGCCTCTGAGGAAGCCCCCTAAGAAAACGGTTCCCTCGGCCCCCTCAATTCATCCTCCCCCATACGCTCCTCACTCGGGATATTCCCTGCTCTCAGAGAAAGTCAGGAAGAAGCTCAGGACAGCTTTCCCTGTTTTTGAAACAGAAAATGGAGGGCGAGTGTACGCTCCTGTAGACTTTACTCAACTAAAAGAATTGGCCGAATCAGTTCGTAAATATGGGCCCAATGCCAATTTTACTTTGGTACAATTAGATAGACTTGCCAATAATGCCTTAACTCCTGCAGATTGGCAAGTGATTGTTCAAGCAGCCCTTCCCAGCATGGGTCAATACATGGAATGGAAGGCGTTATGGTACGAAGCCGCACAAATACAGGCTCGCGCCAACGCTGTCGCTCTCACTCCTGAACCGAGGGAATGGACAATGGACTTGTTGACAGGCCAGGGAGCCTATGCTGCCGACCAAACCCATTACCACTGGGGAGCCTACGCTCAGGTTGCAGCTACAGCCATTAAGGCATGGAAGGCACTCTCCAAGAAAGGAGAGGGCAACACACAACTTACCAGGATAGTTCAGGGGCCTCAAGAATCTTTCTCAGACTATGTGGCTAGAATGACAGAGGCTGCGGGGCGTATTTTTGGAGATACTAGTCCGATGGAGCCTCTGATTCAACAATTAATCTTTGAGCAAGCCACACAAGAATGTCGTGCAGCCATTGCCCCACGAAAACATAAGGGGTTACAAGACTGGCTGCGGGTTTGTCGAGAGCTTGGTGGACCACTTACTAACGCCGGATTGGCGGCAGCCATTCTCCAGTCACAGAGACGCCCAGTTGATAAAACTAATCTTAAGGTCTGTTATAGGTGTGGCAAGCCTGGTCATTTTAAGAGAGATTGCCCCACGGCTAACAGGAAACCAGGTGTTCCCTCGCTCTGTGATAGATGTGGCAAAGGATACCATAAGGCCAGTTCATGCCGTTCCATTAGAGACATGAAGGGCCGGCTTCTCCCTCCTTTAGATGACAAAAAAAACGGAGTGGCGGGCCCTCGGACCCAGGGCCCTCAAAGATATGGGATCCGTTGGACCAAAACCCAGGAAGTTCAGGAGAGAGAACGATCAGAGTCCTCCCAGGGCAACCGTGCCGATTGGACCTGCGTGCCGCCTCCGATTTCCTATTAATCCCTCAGATGGGAGTCCAGCCAGTCCCAGTTGAACCTGTAATGTTAACCCCTGGGGCCCTGGGACTTATATTGGGCCGAGCGTCACTTACACTAAAGGGCTTGATAGTCTTGCCAGGCATAGTAGACACTCAACATTCTACTGAATTGCAAGTCTTGGCCTCTAGCCCAAAAGGAGTGTTCTCCATCAGCAAGGGTGATCGTATTGCCCAATTATTGCTTATGCCAGGTATGGAAGATGAGACAGAAACAGACACAAGACAGATTGGCTCCTCAGGAAATGATTCTGCTTATCTGATGATATCATTAAATGAAAGACCCAAATTAATCCTAAAGGTACAGGGAAAAAGCTTTGAGGGAATTATGGATACCGGAGCGGACAAAAGTATTATATCCACACAATGGTGGCCCAAAACATGGCCTGTTACTGAGTCCTCCCATTCCCTACAGGGGCTAGGGTATCAATCTAGTCCTACCATCAGTTCTACTGCTTTGTATTGGGAGGCACCTGATGGTAGGAAAGGAAGATTTATTCCTTATGTGCTCCCTCTTCCTGTTAATCTTTGGGGAAGAGATATTTTACAAGGTATGGGCTTCACCCTGTCCAATGAATATCCTATAGAGTCACCCCATATCACCTCGTATTCCTCACAGGCTAAAGCAATGATGACAAGAATGGGATACGAACAAGGAAGTGGTTTGGGCAAGTTTAGGCAAGGAAGGGTCAAACTTATTTCACCCTCCAACAAACAAGATAGAAAAGGTCTGGGTTTTTCCTAGGGGCCGTTGAGGGATTCCTGCCCATACCTTGGAAAACAGAGGATCCGGTGTGGGTTCCTCAATGGCCACTATCCTCTGAAAAATTAGAGGCCATCACAGAATTAATAAAAGAACAGATGACCCTTGGCCATATTGAAGTT
>NW_021613877.1:1262-3976 GCF_004785775.1 Grammomys surdaster | reverse complement strand
GTGGACATTAAAGACTGCTTTTTTTCCATTCCACTGTGTGTTCAAGATAGACCTAGATTTGCCTTTACACTGCCTGCTATTAATTAATCATGCTGGCCCAGATAAACGGTTTCAATGGAAGGTTTTGCCTCAGGGCATGGCTAATAGCCCCACCATCTGCCAGACTTTTGTGCAAGCTGCTTTAGAGCCTTTACAACAACAATTTCCTGCCATTCTTATTCTTCATTATATGGATGATATTTTGATTGCTCATAAAGAGGTTCAGACTCTGAAGAGGGTTTATCCACAGTTATCATACCTGTTAGGGCAATGGGGTTTACAAATAGCTACAGAAAAGGTGCAACTGTTTAGTACGAGAGAATTTCTAGGAACATCTATCTTTCCCACTTGTATACGTCCTCAAAAGGTTGAGATCCGCAGAGATTGCCTCCGCACCCTTAATGATTTCCAAAAACTGCTGGGAGATATAAATTGGATCAGGCCATTTTTAAAGATCCCCACAGTAGAACTTAAGCCTCTGTTCGCCATTCTTGAAGGGGACCCACATATTTCTTCGCCCAGAAGTTTTACCCCTGCAGCCCGTCAGGCTTTGCAATTAGTCGAAGATGCGTTACAGGATGCACAACTTCAGCGTATTGATCCCTCTTTACCTTTTGCTCTATGTATTTTAAAAACAGCGAGTCTACCGACGGCTGTTTTGTGGCAACAGGGACCCCTATTATGGATTCACCCTAATATATCCCCAAACAAAAGAACTGATTGGTATCCAGGGGCGGTTGCACAACTTGCATGTAGGGGTGTTAAGGCAGCCATTACTCATTTTGGAATTGAGCCAGCCACACTTTTTGTGCCTTATACAGCTGCCCAAATACAAATTTTAGCCGCTTCTTCTGATGATTGGGCAATATTAGTGTCTACCTTTCTAGGAAAAATTGATAATCATTATCCTAAACATCCCATATTACAATTTGCATCGAGACAGTCCCTTGTATTTCCTAGAGTTACTTCTACAGGCCCCATCAAAGGAGGGCTTGTCGTCTATACTGACGGATCTGCCACTGGCATAGGGGCATACGTGGTGGATGACAAGGTGGTATCCAAACATTATGCTATAACATCTCCTCAAGTAGTTGAATGCATGGTCGTATTAGAGGTTCTTGAGATTTTTCCAGGTCCCCTTAACATTGTTTCTGACTCTGCTTATGTGGTGAATGCAGTGAATCTCCTAGAAGTAGCGGGGGTTATTAAATCTTCTAGCCCTGTACATGACATCTTTTTGAAAATTCAACAAGCTTTGTTACAAAGGAGAGCCCCAGTGTTTATTACACATATTCGGGCTCATTCTGGACTCCCCGGACCTATGAGCAGAGGCAACGAGCTGGCAGACAGGGCCACAAGGGTGATGGCTATGGTCCTATTGTCCCCCTTAGATCTGGCAAAGAATTTTCATAATACTTTTCATGTAACGGCAGAGACTCTACGACGCCGTTTTTCTATCACCAGAAAAGAGGCAAGAGATATTGTTGTGCAATGCCAGAATTGCTGTGAATTCTTATCAGTCCCTCATGTGGGAATTAATCCCAGGGGCATACAGCCGTTACAAATTTGGCAAATGGATGTGACTCACATACCTTCTTTTGGGAAGTCACAATATCTACATGTCTCCATTGATACCTGTTCTGGAGTTCTGTCAGCTACACCATTGACGGGGGAAAAAGCTTCCCACGTAATTCAACACTGTCTTGAGGCATGGAGTGCTTGGGGCCAACCTAAGATTCTAAAAACGGATAATGGACCAGCTTATGTGTCCAAAAAGTTTTCCCAGTTTTGCAGGCAGATGGGGGTTACTCATCTGACAGGTCTACCTTATAATCCACAAGGACAAGGCATTGTCGAACGTGCACATCGTACTTTGAAGACTTATCTATTAAAACAGAAAGGGGGAATGAAAGACATTCTTCCCCCAGTTCCCAGAGTAGCCATATCTATGGCACTCTTTACTCTCAATTTTTTAAATTTAGATGATCATGGTCGCACAGCGGCTGACCGCCACTTCGCAGAACCTGATCGACCAAAGGATCTAGTGAAATGGAAAGATGTTCTGGCTAATAAATGGAAAGGACCGGATCCTATTTTGATAAGATCCAGGGGAGCTGTTTGTGTTTTCCCACAGAATGAAGAAAGCCCATTTTGGATCCCAGAGAGATTAACAAGGAAGGTCGGAGAACCGGACCAAGATGCTGCCAGCGACCAACAACCCAGTGATGCTGTGGATCCTCCATCTCTGGGTTCCTAGTATTTTGGGGGTTCAGAGATGGGCCATAATGAATACATTCCCTATTCCTATGCCAGTGATGCATAATGCTCAGGTGTTTCCATGCTTTTTTGCGACCAATAAAACGCTGTGGAAACTAACAATAGTTATGTTTTGAAGGGGAGCCTATGTTTTATGATCATTCCCTCCCCTAATAAAACCAGTCAGTATATCCAAATTTATAACCAGTCCACAGCATGGTTGCTAATCCCTTTGATCAATGGCTTCTTTGTGGCATTAACAGAAGCTGCACAGATTTATCTTCCGTGGTTATGATTAATGGAGGCAAGGCTGCCAAAGGACAGTTAAAATACGATTGGAAAGGACGGGCAGGGTCAAGAAGTGTTTCCTGGATGACCTCAGTCATTTCTTATTCTCCTTTTAGGGAGTTGGCCTTTAA
>NW_021613877.1:679-1162 GCF_004785775.1 Grammomys surdaster | reverse complement strand
GCTTTGGTAATTTGGCTACCTAGATTTGTATCTGTGCCGGTTGAGGCACCTAATAGTTTAAGCACTTTTAGAGTGAAGAGAGATTTTGGTATCTCTGCCATTATAGTTGCCATCATTGCCACAACAGCTGTGGCTGGCGCAGTTACCACCTCTGCTTTGGCCCTTTCCTCTTCAGTACAGACAGTAGACACTATTAATCATCTGTCTGCCTCGGTCACGTCAGCACTAGATGAACAGGTCTCTGCCAACTCACAAATCCTGGGAAGATTAATGCTAGTGAATCAACGCATTGACCTCGTTCAGGAACAGATTGACATGTTGTAGCAATTAGCCCAATTGGGCTGCGAACAAAAAATGACGGGACTTTGTGTTACCTCTATTCAATACGAAAATTATACTAGAGCAGCAAATTTTTCTAAAACTTTATCTCAGTTTGTATTACAGAATTGGACTGTAGAGTTTGAAGAGACGCTTCGGAAGTTA
>NW_021613877.1:0-579 GCF_004785775.1 Grammomys surdaster | reverse complement strand
ATTTTAAAGAATGGGTGGGGGTGGGTCTTTTCGGAGCCTTGCTCTGCAGTGGGCTGGCGCTCGTGTTGTGGCTCCTTTGCAAGCTCAGGTCACAGTGACAACAGGATAAGGTGGTGATTGCCCAGGCACTTGTAGCACTGGACTAAGGGACTGGATAGCCATGATTAACAACCGCCCCAAAGACCTGTTAAGACAAGGCCATAATCTGTAATACCATCTCCTCCCCCTGCCAAATGGCCCTGGCACCTCTGGGAGTTTTTCTCCATTGCACAAGAGTTGGGCATTTTGGCTTCCCTAATTCTTTCTCTCTATCTGTCCCAGGAACCAAATCCAGACTCAAGAAGGGCTCGGGTTCCCATTGCACCTTGAGGACTGTGATATGGTTGTTCTCACACTCGTTAAGCTCGGGAGGGCTCGAGTTCCCATTGCACCCCGAAGTGAGTGTAGAGACACGGGCCTGCCTCACTTATTGAGGAGGAGAAAATCTAGACCTCTCTCCTTTTGATTGGTTTGTGTCTGCCCGGCCTGAACTCTTTCACTTTTCTATGGCCTCTTCTTAGGATCACTTTTAAATAAAAA
>NW_021613876.1:0-1240 GCF_004785775.1 Grammomys surdaster | reverse complement strand
ATTTACTTTATCCACGAATCGTGAATATTGATTATTCCTGTTCATTATTATCTGTCTTAGTATTATCTATGACTGATGACTATTGATATTTCATCTTTATTTCTGTTTTTCTATTAACTATGACTGATGACTAGTGGTTTTTCATCTTCATTTGTTTCTGATTTACTATCATCCATGAATCGTGAATATTGATTATTCCTGTTCTTTTATTTCTCCCTTACTATTATCTATAACAGATGACTATTGATAATTCAGGTTTATTTATTTCTGACTTCCCATGAACTATGACTGATGACTATTGATTATTCATGTTCACTTATTTCTGATTTATTATTATCACAAATGGGGAATTTTGGTTATTCCTCTTCTTTTATTTCTCCCTTACTATTATCTATGACTGATGACAATTAATATTTCAGCGTTATATATTTCTGGTTTATTATTGTCTATGACTGATGATTATTGATTATTCAAGTTTAATTTTTTCTGATTTAATTTTATCCAACAATGCTGAATATTTATTATTCAGGTTAATTTATTTCTGACCTACTATTATCTATGACTGATGACTATTGATACTTCACCTTTATTTATTTCTTATTTCCCTAGAACTATTACTGATTACTATTGATTATTCATGTTCATTTATTTCTGATTAGCTATTATCCATGTATGGTTAATATTGATTATTTCTGTTCATTTATTCTGCCTTACTATTATCCATGACTGATGACTATTGATATTTCAGCTTTATTTATTTCTGATTTCTTATAAATTATGACAGAGGAATGTTGATTACTCATATTCTTTTTTTTCAGATTTACCATTATCCACGAATGGTAAATATTGATTATTCATGTTCATATTTTTCTGATTTACTATTATCAACGATTGTTGAATATGGATTATTTCGGTTGATTTATTTCTGACTTACTATTATCTATGTCTGATGACTATTTATATTTCAGCTTTATTTCTGATATCCTATTAGGTATGACTGATGACTATTGGTTATTCATGAACATTTATTTCGGACTTACTATATTCTATGACTGACGACTATTGATGTTTCAGCTTTATATGTTTCTGATTTAGTATAAACTATGAATGATGACTATTGATTATTCATGTAAATTTATTTCTGATTTTCTATTATCCATGAATGGTGAATATTGATTATTTCTGTTCATTTATTTCTGACGTAGTCTTATGTAGGTCTGATGCCTATTTATATTTCAAC
>NW_021613875.1:0-6431 GCF_004785775.1 Grammomys surdaster | reverse complement strand
CTGGATGCCCCAGGGGGTGGGAATTTTGAGGGTGGGGAGGTGGGAGTGGGGGGGTAGATAGAGGTTACATCCACAGAGAAGAAGGAGGAGGGGTGAGGGGATTGGGGTTCCTGGGTGGGTGGGGGATGGGGTAAGGGGACAACATATGAAATGTAAATAAAACATCCAATAAAAAAATTAAAAAGAAAATATGTGAGTTAATACATAATTCAAAATAGCATTTTGTATATAGCAGAAATGTACACTTTTTCTTTTTTTTTTTTTTTTTTATGTTTTTTTTTTTTTTCAAAATTTTTTTTTTTATTTTATTTATGAGTACACTGTAGCTGTCTTCAGACACACCAGAAGAGGGCATCGAATCTCATTACGGATGGTTGTGAGCCACCATGTGGTTGCTGGGATTTGAACTCAGGACCTCTGGAAGAGCAGTCAGTGCTCTTAACCGCTGAGCCATCTCTCCAGCCCCACACTTTTTCAAGTAGATAGAAATTAAAAGATTCAACTCCCTCACTGTATCTTCTTTTGTCTTTATATTTTAGTAAATAATTTTAATAATTTAATAATACATTTTAATAATTTTTATCTTTGAACAGAAAATGGAGATAAGAGTTACTTTTAACTCTATTGTCTTTTAACGTTTGTACTAGAATGATATATTATTACCAATTTGACCATATTCTCTCACTTTAGAGTGTTTTTTACTTTGAAGAATTCCTTTAAATATTTCTTATGAGGTAAATCCAGCGGTAATGAAATGTCTCACAGTTTTTTCTGGAAATAGAAACTTTTATCTCTTATATTTCTGAAGGACAGCTTTGCTGAGTAATCTGTTCTTAGTAGCAGGTTTTTTCTTTTCTTTCATTATTTTGAATGTATCATTCTACTCTCTACTGCTTGGAAGATTTTTTCTAAGAAATCTACTCAAGGCTATGGAAGAATTCTTAGATATGATAAACTGCTTTTGGTGCTTTCAAAATTCTGTGTTTGACATTTTTTTTTTCAGAATGTTCTTTATTGACAGTTACTGGATAAATGTAAGACATGTTCACAGGCTCTGACGTGAAGCACAGCTCATTGTCTCAACAGCTACTGTTCTTTGTATCCGATAGATACTATAAGCTGCTGTGTGTACTTTAGTATGTACTGCACTCAACTGTTACAGCATGTACACCATGTTTCAGGAACACCATGGACGATGTCTCAGAATAAGGAATGAGCTACAGATTAAGTCATTAAGGCACTACAACTCACAGGGACACAGGTGGAAGGTAACACCGTCTCCAGGGCAGCAGAGAACACGCTGGAAAGCATTTTTTTTTTTGTTCCTTTGTGTTTGAGAGAAATGTAATATATCCAGGGTTTCATGTGTTTGTATTTGCCCCTGCCTACAGGTCACTAAAACATACCTAGTTTTTGAATAGTTTCTAATACAGTTAACTTGTTTTTAGGCTGCTTTACAAGATTGCATGCATTACTTTATACAAAAGTCAAACAAAACAATGTTAACACCAACATGTCAGGACTGTGGTACATTTCTCTTATAGTGGAAGAGTAAGGAAGGAGGGCGAGGGTGATTGTCCTGTGCTCAACACTATGTCCTGTGCTCACCACTAGCTAGCTGTGCATTTCCAAGCACTGGTGACTCATGAGATTTACGTGGTAACCTTAGTGTAAGTGTCAAGTGTGGGGCTCCTGTAAACAGACAGCATCTTCCCAGTGTAAAAAAAAATTCTTAGTTGGTACTAATTTAAAAAGTATTTTATAATTGATTACCAAAATGTAGATCAATTGGATCATAAGCACTTTAAAAATTTATGAAGGGGATCCTACAGTTCCATGTAAGGAACTGAGGAGGCTAAGAACCTTTGCAGTCTGAGCACTGCTTTGAGGAGCTCAACAGTTCTTTCCAGAGAACCTGCTCATCTCAGAGTATCCCTGCAGCAGCCCCAACAGTGCAGGACCATGATGACATGGAATTGCAGACACACATGGCTGTCACTTGCCTGGAACTTGGGACAGACTGCATTCAAGATTTCTATTTGTTAGCTTTGTGATGCACAGTGTGAGAGCTTCCATGTTTGCTGTTTTTACACTGGTAATAGGACACGGTTGTTCTTTAACTCATGAAGTGCATGGTGCATTAGTGAGGAGTGATTACCTACTGCAACAGGAAGGAGGTTCCCATCTTCTCCTGGTCTGGGTCTGTGACGATGGTGCAACAGGTTACTCATCTGACAGCAGGTCACTGCTGCCACAGGTGGGGCACATGCTCTGCCCTTTCAGCCACTGCCTAAAGCACCGTTTGTGAAACTTGTGCCCACATTTTAGCACACTCATGTTTTTTGACTTGAATATTTCATGGCATATGTCACAGGAATTTCCATCAGGTGCAGGGACATCATCTTTTTTCTGGCTTTTGGTTTTAGCTGATGGTCCTGTGCAGCTGCCAAGGTTGGACTCTGGGAGGACTTGGCCACAGAGGCAGCAGAATGAGCCTCAGATGTCTTCTTGTCTTTTCCTGGGTTTGGCTTTTTCTTCTTTTGTTCATTGAGAATTCGTTCTGTCATTCTCTCAACAGTCTCTTCAATTCTTAATCCTGAGAATGAGTTCTTGCTTTTATTTCTAACTTTTTTAAATAAAACCAGCAAGCTCAGTGCTGGCATAACTTTGGAAATATCACTGACAGGTGTTCAGTAATACTGTTGAAAGGCTCTTTAGGAGACTGGCTTAACCGAGTAGCCTGTCCAGATAGTTTCTCCTCAGCCTCATGGCTCTGCTCTGATAGTGAGCTCTAACTGTTGAACAACCTCTGGCTGATGGGTGGGCGATCCCAGTAACAGTTCCAGAACCTCCTCTGGGCAGCCACTACCAGGCTCCATGTAAGGATCATTGAGGACTGCTCCAGTCATGCTGTCTACACAATCCACCAGCTTCTGGTCCTCATGAGTCTTCTCATGAAGACCCAGAGAATAACTGAGGATGGATCATTTCACAAGCAGGAAATGAAAGCTCAGAAACCTGCACACTGCACACTGGAGAGGTCACTGAGTCAAGAGCCACTCTTTTTTTTTTTTTTTTTTTTTTTTGCTTTTTTTGTTTTGTTTTTTTGAAACAGGGTTTCTCTGTGTAAGCCTGGCTGTCCTGGAACTCACTCTATAGACCAGGCTGGCCTCGAACTCAGAAATCCACCTGCCTCTGCCTCCTAAGTGCTGGGATTAAAGGTGTGCGCCACCACTGCCTGGTGTCAAGAGGTACTCTTAATGGCCTTAATTTGGTCTTCAAACTGACACTTTGTATTCTCAATTTCTTCTCTTACAGTAGAAAGAAATGCTTCTCATGAAAGTTTATTAAATGCCACATCAGGATATGTTACAAAATCACTGCTCATCAGCTTGAGGCTTTTAAGACAGATCTCTGATTATGATGCCTCGCCCTGTAGTTTGCACACTTCTTGATCCTTCCAGTTTTCAAGCACAGATACCTCTGCAGCCACAGCTCTCTGGTGACTTTCTTCATAGAGCTCTTTCCCTTTCCTGACAGACTCTTCTACTTTTGTCTTCTCATCTGTGAGTGCACCGATCCCAAGGGACTGGTCCAGATGTGGTTCACATTCCTTATCTAATCCTTCATTTTTTCTGGGCAGACATTTCACTGGTATTGATAACCTTTTTAATTTTTCTTCAGAGCTTTTAATCTTTCTTGGATTTCTTTTTTTCTCTTGTTGCCCCCTTTTAATCTCTCTGACCAAATCTTGGAGGAACCAGTCTAATTCTGTCTTTGAGATCTTGTTTTCCTCTGTGTGCCTTTGCAGCTTTTCTTCCAGGTGCCTTGTGTTTGACATGTTAAAATTTTATTATAACCTGCCTTAGTTTAAAGCTCTTTATATTTTAGTCACTGTGTTTCGTGGCTGAGGATACTCTTTGTTTGTTACAGGGATCAAACTTAGGACCTTGAACATTCTGGGAAAGCACTCTGCTAACTGAATTATACCTCCAGTCCTGGCAGTTAGGTCTTTGTTCTTTTGAGACAGAATCTCTCCGTGTACCTGAGGTCTGCCTAGAGCTTGCTGTCTATCTCAAGTTGACTTCAAACTTGCAATTCTCCTGTCTTTATTTTTCTTTTTTGTTTTTTAAAATTTAAATTTGTGTTTTATTTTTTTCCTGTCTTTGCTTTTCAAGTTCTGGAATTATAGGCACAAACCATGTCACACCCAGCTTCACCCATTATTTAATAAATTTTTTTCTACCCTCCCTTCTTTTGAAATTTCTATAAAGATACATACTTGGTTTACCTTTTTTTCATTAGATAAATATACTGTTGAAGTTCTTATGAAGTTTTTTTTCTCAGCTTTTCATTGCTTTCTTCAGGGATAGATTATTTTTGTTAGTGGTGTATGTTTGTTGAATTTCTTATCTTGTCCACTTAACTCATTTCCTGATATCATTTTGTCCTTATAGCTTACTCTGTTTTTTGTTTTGTTTTTTTGGTGTTTGTTAGTTTGTTTTTGGTGTTTCTAGACAGGGTCTCTGTGTAGCCCTGGCTGTTCTAGAACTTGCTCTGTAAACTAGGCTAGCCGTGAACTCAGAAATCTGCCGCCTCTTCCTCTGCCTCCCAAGTGCTGGGATTAAAGGCATGTGCCACCACCACTGGGCTTCCTTTCCTTTTTTGGAGGATTTTGCTGTGTTCCCTAGATTTACTCTGCTTCTTTAAGATGTGTTTTGTGGACAAGCATGGTAGTGCCATTATTTATTTGTCTCTATTTTAGAAGTCAAATCTTTAAGTATAAACTTATTAAACTTTTTCTTTTATTGAAAATAGCTTTTTTGTTCTCATCATATATCCTGATTACAGTTTTCTCTCCTTGTATTCCTCTTCTAGAGGAATCTCCTATCTAGATCTACCCCCTTTTTGTCTCATTGGAAAACAAACAGACTTCTAAGGGGTAATAATATATGATATAATACGGTATGATATATGATGTTGCTGTGGTCTGACTTCCCACCCCAATAGCTATAGCCATTTTTTTATGCTTGCCAGCTATTTCATATTGTTGCTGTCACATGCTCGACAGTCATTGACTCAGAAAAATAACTTGATTCAGAACAAGGTCATGCTGATCACATGTTCTGTTCTGTTCTGTTCTGTTCTGTATGTCCTGAGGCTTGTTAATCTTAAGGATTTCCACAAAGCTTTACATAGGACCCATCAAGTTAAAGGTCAATATGAACTGTTATAACCTGAGTCAGAGCTGACGACCAGGCAGAACTTCCTGCATCTGCATATGAGCTCATTGTGGTTTTTGTGTCTGTTTCAATGTACAGACATTGAAGAATGCTAATAATAAGCCAAAAATTTATGATTATAATACTCATACTCTGTTATCTCAATGTTCTAAAATGTCCACTACCCCTTTAACATCACTGAGGACCAGTCAGCTTAAAGGTTAGCTGAAAATACTTTGTCTAGTAAGCCAAAACATAGTACTGCTCCCCTCCTTGCCTTTTAAACATTTGAACCTGTTTTTTTTCCTAGAAAAAGCCTGTCCTGAGAGCAGACTTTAATAACCACAGTTAGGTTATTCCTTTCTGTGGTCCTGACCTGATCAGTATTAAGGTGTGTGTTCAATAAACCATCCCTGTCTGACTGAGATGGGTGTTAGTGTGGTTTGTAGAGTGTCTCTTAGATCACAACAATGTTATGTGATATGCTATATGATAAAACAAAAACTAACACATTGGAATAGGACAGAAAAATAAAACACACACACAGAAGGAAAAGACCCCTCCAAAAGGCCCAAGAAACAGACACAGAGACCCACTGTATATACACTGAAGAATCTTATAAAAACACAAAACTGGAAGTCGTAGTATATATGCAAAGGACCTATAGGATAAAAAGAAAAATATAAACAATTCATCCTATTGGGTTGCCTTTTCTAGCCTTGATATGACAATTTATGCTTTGTCTTATTGTAACTTGTTATTATATCACTGGGATGCCTGCTCTTTTCTGAAGGGAAATGGAAGATCAGTGGATCTGGGGGAGAGTGGAGGTGGTGGGCAGGGGGATGGTTGGGAGTGGGGGATGTATTGTATGAAAAAAATAAAAAAAAATTGAAACAAAACAAAGATAAAATTAAAAAAAAAATCAGGCATGGTGGTGTGTGCCTTTAACCCCAGCACTTGGGAGGCAGAGGCAGAGGCAGAGGCAGGCAGATCTCTGTGAGTTTGGGGTAAGTTTGAGGTCAGCATGGTCTACAAAGTGAGTTCCTGGACAGCCAGGGTACAGAGAAAAACCCTGTCTGAAAAAACCGAAACCAAAAGAGAAAGAGAGAGAGAGAAAGGAAGGAAGGAAGGGAAGGAGGGAGGGAAGGAGAGAGGGAGGGAAGGAGGGAGGGAGAGAGGGAAGGAGGGAGGGAGAGAGGGAAGGAG
>NW_021613874.1:0-3641 GCF_004785775.1 Grammomys surdaster | reverse complement strand
ACATATGACTATTGGTTGTTCATGTTCATTTATTTCTGAATTACTATAAACCATGAATTGTATTATTGATTATTCAAGTTCATTTATTTCTGGCTTACTATTATCTATGACTGATGACTATTGATATTTCAGCTTTAGTTTTTTCTTGTTTACAATTAACTATGACTGATGACTATTGATTAATCAATTTCATTTTTTTTCTGATTTACTATTATCTACGAATGCTGAATATTGATTATTCATGTTCATTTATTTCTGACTTACTATTATCTATGACTGATGACTAGTGATATTTCACATTTATATATTTCTGGTTTACTATGAACTCTAACTGATGAATATTGATTAATCAAGTTCATTTGTTACTGATTTACTATTATCCACGAATGCAGAATATTGATTATTCATGTTCATTTATTTCTGACTTACTATTATCTATGACTGATGACTAATGATAGTTCACCTTTATATATATATCTGATTTCCTATTAACTATGACATATGACTCTTGGTTGTTCATGTTCATTTATTTCTGAATTACTATTATCCATAATTTTTATTATTGATTATTGATGTTTGTTTATTTCTGACTTAATATTACCTATGACAGAGGACTAATGATATTTCACCTTTATATATATCTGGTTTCCTATTAACTATGACATATGACTATTGGTTGTTCATGTTCATTTATTTCTGAAATACTATTATCCATAATTTTTATTGTTGATTATTCATGTTCGTTTATTTCTGACTTATTTTTATCTATGACTGATGACTATTGATATCTCAGCTTTATTTATTTCTAGTTTCCCATGGACTCTAACTGATGAGTATTGATTAATCAAGTTCATTTGTTTCTGATTTACTATTATCCACGAATGCTGAATGTTGATTATTCATGTTCATTCATTTCTGACTTAATATTTTCTATGACTGATGACTAATGTTATTTCAACTTTATTTATTTCTGCTTTCCCATGAACTCTAACTGATGACTATTGATTAATCAAGTTCATTTGTTTCTGATTTACTATTATCCATGAATGCTGAATGTTGATTATTCATGTTCATTTATTTCTGACTTACTGTTATCTGTAACTGATGACTAATGATATTTCACCTTTATGTATTTCTGATTTACTATGAACTGTGACTGATGACTATTGATTAATCAAGTTCTTTTGTTTCTGATTTTCTATTATCCACTAATGCTGAATGTTGAATATTCATGTTCATTTATTTCTGACTTACTATTATCTATGACTGATGACTATTGATATTTCAGCTTTATGTATTTCTGATTTCTTATAAACTATGACCGAATAGTATTGATTATTCATGTTCATTTTGTTCTGATTTACTATTATCCACGAATGGTGAATATTGATTATTCATGTGCATTTATTTCTGACTTACTATTATCTATGAGTGATGACTATTAATATTTCAGCTATATATATTTCTGATTTATTATGAACTATGACTGACGAATATTGATTATTCATGTTCATTTTTTTTATGATTTACCATTATCCATGAATGGTGAATATTGATTATTCATGTTCAATAATTTCTGACTTACTATTATCTATGACTGATGACTATTGATATTTCAGCTTTATTTATTTCTGATATCACATGAACTATGACTGATTACTATTGAATTTTCATGTTCATTTATATCTGATTTACTATTATCCACGAATGGTGAGTATTGATTATTCCTGTTCATTTATTTCTGACTTACTATTATTTATGACTGATGACTATTGATATACAGCTTTATATATTTTTGATTTACTATGAACTATGACTTATGACAATGATTTTTCATGTTCATTTATTTCTGCTTTACTATTATCCACGGATCGTTAATATTGATTATTCTGTTCATTTATTTCTGACTTACTATTATCTATGACTGATGAAAATACAAACTTCAGGTTTATTTATTTCTGATTTCCCATGAACTATGACTGATGACTATTTATTATTCCCGTTCATTAATATCTGATTTACTAATATCTATGAATGGTCAATATTGTTTATTACTGTTCTTTTATTATTGACTTACTGTTGTCTATGACTGATGAATGTTGATAATCCAGCTTTATTTATTTTTGATATCACATAAACAATGACTGATGACTATTGATTTTTCATGTTCATTTATATCTGATTTACTATTATCCGCGAATGGTGAATATTGATTACTCATTGTCATTTATTTCTGACTTACATTTATCTCTGACTAATGAATATTGATACTTCAGCTTTATTTATTTCTGATTTTCCATGAACTATGACTGATGACTATTGATTATTCATGTTCATTTATTTCTAATTTACTCTTATCCACGAATGGTGAATATTGATTATTCATGTTCGTTTATTTCTGACTTACTGTAATCTATGCCTGATAACTATTGACATTTCCGGTTTATTTATTTCTGACTTCCTATTAACTATGACTGATGACAATTGATTTTTCATGTTCATTTATTTCTGATTTACTATTATCCACGAATGGTGAATATTGATTATTCATGTTCATTTATTTCTGACTTACTATTATCTATGACTGATGACTATTGATATTTCAGCTTTATATATTACTGATTTACTATAAAGTATGACGGATGACTATTGATTATTCACGTTCATTTATTTAAGATTTACTGTTATCCAGGAACGATAAATTTTGATTATTCATGTTCATTTGTTTCTGATTGATATTATGTATGACTGATGAATATTGATATTTCAGGTTTATTTATTTCTGATATCACATGACCTATGACTGATTACTATTGATTATTCATGTTCATTTAAATCTGATTTTCTATTATCCATGAATGGAGAATATTGATTATCCCTGTTCATTTATTTCTGATTTACTATTATCAACTATTGATGAATAATGATTAATCCAGTTCATTTATTTCTGGCTTACTATTATCTATGACTGATGACTATTGATATTTCAGCTTTGTTTATTTCTCAATTCTTATTAACTATGACTGATGACTATTGATTACTCATGTTTACTTATATCTGATTTAATATTATCCACTAATGGTGAATATTGATTATTCCTTTTTATTTATTTCTGAATTACTATTATCTATGACAGATGACTATTGATATTTCAGCTTTTTTTATTTCTGATTTTCTATTAACTATCACTCATGACTATTGATTATTCATGTTCATTTTTTTCAGATTTACCATCATCCACGAATGTTGAATATTGATTATTAATGATCATTTATTTCTGATTTACTATTATCAACGATTGGTGAATATTGATTATTCATGTTCATTTTTTTCTGACTTACTATTATCTATGACTGATGACTATTGATACTTTAGCTTTATAATTGTCTCTGCAAAAAAAAAAAATTAGATTATCGGGGTATACCAAGCCAAAGGGCCTTAGAACTATCCAATGCCAAAATACCGATAATCAAGTCCAGACTCAACAAAGCTTACAATCCTAAATGTCCTTTGCTCCTCCTAAACTCTCTAAAATTCATTCCAGCATCAGATAAAAGCTTAACATCAGATCACATATGTACAACATCATAGGGTATATATAAACATTTCAAAACTTCACAGTGATGATACTCCTTCAAATG
>NW_021613873.1:0-1547 GCF_004785775.1 Grammomys surdaster | reverse complement strand
TTATCACTAATTCATAAAATGCTATACAGCTGAATCTCATGGAGGCAGTTCCTCAAATGGAGCTCCTTTCTCTGTGATAACTCCAGCCTGTGTCAAGTTCCACTCAAAACCAGCCAGTACAATTACATTCATAGTTCTTCTCCAACATGGGCTCTTTTATACTTTTGCAGAAAATAACTTTGTAAAAAGCCTTTTGTCACATGGATTATGTTAATAAGATTTCTCTCCAGTATGTGATCTTCTACAGTTTTGGAGACATCTCCCTTATAAGTAGGTTTTATCACGTTAATTACATTCTTAAGGGTTATTTGCACTATGTTTCCTTTTATGATATTGTAGAGTACGCTGTTGTGAAAATGCTTTACCACATTGAGTACATGCTTGTGGTTTCTCTCAAGTATGTGTTCTTTTATGACATTTGAGACTACTGGATTTTGCAAAGGCTTTACCACATTGATTACATTCATAAGGTTTCTCTCCAGTATGCGTTCTTTTATGATATTGGAGATTACTCTGTTGTGAAAATGCTTTACCACATTGATTACATTCATAAGGTTTCTCTCCAGTATGTGTTCTTTTATGTCTTTTGAGAAGACTCTGATCTGAAAAGGCTTTACCACAGTGATTACATTCATAAGGTTTCTCTCCAGTATGTGTTCTTTTATGTCTTTTGAGAGTACTCTTATCTGAAAAGGCTTTACCACAGTGATTACATTCATAAGGTTTCTCTCCAGTATGTGTTCTTTTATGTCTTTTGAGAATACTCTGATCTGAAAAGGCTTTACCACATTGATTACATGCATAAGGTTTCTCTCCAGTATGTGTTCTTTTATGTCTTTTGAGAATACTCTGATGTGAAAAGGCTTTACCACAGTGATTACATTCATAAGGTTTCTTTCCAGTATGTGTTCTTTTATGTCTTTTGAGAATACTCTGATGTGAATAGGCAGTATCACAATGATTACATTCGCAAGGCTTCTCTCCCGTATGTGTTCTTTCATGATATTGGAGATGACTGGGCATTGCAAAGGCTTTACCACACTGATTACATTCATATGGTTTCTTCTCGCTGTGACTTCTTACATGTCTGCAATGATAATTGGCACAAGTGAAAGCTTTACCACTTTCATTATCCTGATTAATCATTTAATCAATATGAATTAATTTTACAGTTTGGTTTAATAATAAAGAAGAACCACATCTTAAGGTTTTATCACTTCATATATTCATAGTGTTCTCTCCAACTCTGGCTTGATGCCTTTTGAAATCACCTGTGATGATAAGAATATTTAATACATGTCTCACAGCTATAACATCGTTTTTCTCTATGAGATTTCTATATGATATATTTCATGTGTCTGAAGGAAAATGCAAAAAGGAGACCTTTGTAACACTGATTATATTCATAAATTTTCTGTCGTGTGAATCACCCCACATTAGCACTCTGAACCAGGAAAAACAGAAAAATTTACACTTTTCTAATACCCATGGGGATATTCAGCAGTGTGACTTTGGGGATGTTCCCAGTAAAGTCAGAAAACCAATAA
>NW_021613872.1:0-9851 GCF_004785775.1 Grammomys surdaster | reverse complement strand
GGCGACCTTGGTTTAGGAAAAAGCCAATTTTTGTTGTGGTGATCAAGGGGCCAAGCTCTCTATCGAGAGAAACGGGGGCAAAGCCAGGCATACCAGGAACCCTTCTGGAGGGCGTGGAAGTCTAGCGGTCGACCGTAGGGGGGAGGCAGGGGAGCTGGCAGCTGTGTCAGTCTCCTGCAGAGTCACTTCTGGATCCTCTTCAATTTTCGGCTGATGGTAATGAACTTCAACCGTCTTCTTGATGGCAGCATCAACCTGGTTCCGTGGATGACAGGTCGCGGGTTATGATCTCTGTCTCGCTTAATCTTGATGTCCTGCGCACATCCTCTCAATGAGGGTCCATCCAGAGGGGTCCGTGCCTCGAGCCCCACGTCTGGGTGCCACTTGACCCGACTGGCAGGCCCTAGTTATTCGTGGGGGCGAGGAGGACTGCAACCAGCTATTCTTCAGAAGATATGGTACACTGCTTGAGTTATGGTCTCCTTGCTATTCTTCAGATGATATGGTACACTGCTTTGAGTCTATCTGCAGTTTCCAAGCAGGATCTTGCAGTTGCCAAGCTTCAGGGAACCTTGTGCAGCTGGGAAAAGGTAGGGGGTGAGGGTAAGGGCGAGGATCCTGACTTCTGGCCCATCTGGATTAGAACTTCTAATGGCAGGCATCACGGGTGATTCATTTTTGCCTGGAAAGAAAAAAGAAGGGGATTCTCAGGGAGATTTCTCTTCCCTGGATGTAAATTATTATTCATCGTATTTATGGTTGGGCCTGGCTTTGTGAGTGTATCTATTTTTTTTTCATTAATATTTATGGTAGCCGGTTAGCTGTGCCTTCTGTGGTATTGGGCAGGCATATCAGTCCTCGGCTCCATAAGGGAACTGGGTCTGGGGCATTCCCTTTACGGGTATGAGGGTCCTTTCCCATATCTGTGGCAAAGTTTTGTTGGTCTTGGTGGTGCCCAAGGTCACCAACATGGTCAGCAAGAGATTTGCCATGAGCTTTCAGCTTTAGAGAGAGAAAAGTGAACAAGGCATGATGGAGAGTATTTCAGGGGGGCTCCTTCTGAGGGGGTACCGTTCCCCCTCTTTTATTTTTAAAGCCAATTTTTCAGAGTTCTTGTAAAAACAGGGCAGAAGCGAAAGAGGCTCTGTCTTAACCACTAGTTGTGAAGACAGAGTTAAGCCATATCCCTTGCATTTTGAAAATCAGAAAGAACATTGATTTCCTGTTACCCAAGTAGCCCCAAGCCTATTTCCCTCCTTTTTTTTTTCTCAATTCTCTTCAGAAATCCCTGAAGATTGAGACACAGTCCACAAATAACCAGAAGCCAAGAAACCATAGAGTTAAACCAGGACTTAATAGTCTGTGTCAGAAATATGTATCTCTAGAGTATGTAATTAAAAAGTGAAGAAGAGCTGAGGGGAGAGGGTAGAAACAGACTTCTGGAACTCAGGACTTCATCTCTCTCTGAGCTTCCATCATCTGGTTTGTAAAATGAGCGACTGACCTGTAGGCTAGTCTGTAATTTTCTTAGTTAATGATTGACATGGGAGGGCCCTGCTCACTGAAGGCAGTATCATCCCTGGGCAAGTAGTATTCTGTCATATAACAGGCAAGTTGTTGGTCTGGAAAAAAAGCTGGTTAGAATTTGGTATCCTGCAGCCTAAGAATCCGCAAGGTCTGGTCTCAGGGCCTCATATGTCGAGTATAGATTTGACAATGTTTACATTTACGGTCGAGATTGAGAGAGGGCTCAAGAATGCTCTCCTTCCTTATCCAGTATTGGTTACATAGACCTGTTAACACAGGCACATTAACCATGTGAAGATTTATCAAGAAATGGTTTGTGCTAAATACAATGTTTTCTGTGTAGACTACATTTTCTTTTTTTACTGGAAATAAAGAGAAGGGAGAGACAGAAATGACAAAGATGAAGAGAGGATGGGGGAGGGAGAAAAAAGAGAAATACGCAGAGAGAGGAAGAGAGTATTTCCTGGCATGTAAGAAATGAAAGATGGCTTTTAAAGTGTTTAGCAGCTGAGCAAGATAAAACCGGAAAACCAGTGAAAATTCATTCTGGGGCCCAAGATGCTTTATCAGGTAAACACTCTTGTTACCAAGTCCAGTGACCTGAGTTCCATCCTAAGAATTCCTGATAGAAAGAACTAATTCCTTTAAGTTGTCTTCTGTGTCACCGTGTGGACACATTGTTTAACACTATGCACTCCCAACACACAATAAATAAGTAAATGAAAAGATTTTAAAATAATTTCCAATCTTTTCCTGTCCACTTCTTCATCTGAAAATCTAGAGGCACAGAGGGGATGACACCAACTCTGAAGATAGGAATGTCTGATCACAAAGCCTATCTGTGTCAGGGAACTGAGGGATCAGAACTGTGGTTAGGGTAGAGATGTAACATCTGACAAATTCACCTATTGCCCTATTATTTCCATTGGGAGTGGGTGGCCTGCTTACCTTCCATACCACAAATTAGCCAGAGACCTTGATTTCTAGAAATCAGAAATGAAAAGTTTCCCAATTTCTCTTTCTTCCACACAAACAGGGTTCCCTCCCCAGTCAGGTATTGTGATGGTTAGTGCAGGCTGGCATGACATCGTTGCTCTGATCTCAAGAATTTTACAGTTTTCCTCTCTGCCCCCAATTTGTCCTTCCAACCTCAGTAAAAATTTTGAAATACAGTATGCATAAACATGTTGCACCTATTACTAATATATTGTTAAGTGAGATAAACAGAATAAAGAAGATACAAGACATCTATATCAAACCCCTCAGGCTCAGCAAACATTGTGGAAGATCGGGGGCTAAAAGAATGTTAGAGAGGTGCTGTGAAATAAGATTGTCTGGATATGCCATGGCTGCTGCCCGGAAGAACTCACAGCATATAGAAGATCTGCAGCCGATCAAGCCAGTTAAAAATTCCAGTGTGGATTAAGGATGGGCTCCTGAGGCCAGACCCTGGCAGAAAAGCTATTGGCAGTTGACGGCTACAGGGGAATGTAAAGTCACTTTCATTTCCCTTTATTTTTAAAGATCTGTTTTATTTTATGTATATGAGTATTTTCTGCACATACATCTGTGCACTATGTGCATGCCTGGTGCCCACAGAGGTCAGAGAATGGCATAGAATTCCATGGATCTGGATTTACAGATGATTGTGAGTGGCCATGCTACTGAGAATCAAACCTACATTTTTCTGGGAGAGCAACCAGTGCTCTTAACTGCTGAGCCATTTCTCCTGCCCTGTGCTATGTTTTATTGGTTGTTTGATATCGTAACATCATTGTTGGCAATAGGATTAGAAAAATTACCATTGAATCTACAGATAATATTAAGTTCGTGATGTGCTTACTTAGCATTCACAAAGCCCTGAGTTCTATCCCCAGAACCAAGTAAAACCATATATCATATGGTGATATATGCCTGTCACTCCAGCACTCAGGAAGCAGAGGTAAGAAAATCAGTTCAAGATCATCTTCAGCTTCCTAGAAAGTTCTAGGCCAGCCTGGTCTGCATGAGACACTGTTTCAAATGAAAGAAGAAAGAAAAGGAGAAGAAGGAAAGAGTGGGCTGGAGGGAAGGGAAAGGGAAGGAAATGGAGAAGAGAAACCTCATAACTTTTCTAAGAAATGTCATTTCTCCCTTTCTCATCACCCTCCCTTTCTCCAGCCACACCCTTCTCCCAGCTGCATGAAACTTCTTGGCATTTCCAACACCTCTCCAAAGTGCCTGAGAATGTTACCTGTTTGCATACTGAGTCACTGAAAATGTAATTATTTCAGTTAAGGTTATATCATATCAGGTCAGGGTAGAGCTCTAATCCAGTATGACTGGAATCTTTGTGTAAAGCGAAATGTGGAGACACACACACACACACACACACACACACACACAGGAAAAAGCAGTATGTACTGAAGAAGGCAGAGAGACAGAAAACATTTTGAAAGACTGTCAACATATCAGTAGCAGCTGAGCTATGGGGTTATGGGCTTGGAACAGATCTTCTCTTATAGTCCTGCTAAATCCTTGATCTTGAATTTCTACCTTACAGAACTGTGCAGTAGCAATATTCTGTTGTCTCACCAGCCTTCGTTACCATGGAAGCTGTAACAAACGAATATGCTTGGCTCACAAATTCGTCATAGCTCATCCTGTCTTCTAGTCACTTTCTCAACTTTACTGGCATTTAGGACCCACCCTACACACAGGATGAGCTCATCTAGGAGTCTATAACTTTATGCTGTCTACTAATTGGACCAGTGTCCTCAAACTCTGGGCACTGAAACTTACAGCTAGCTTTGGGAGTCCATCAGCTGGCTTACTACATACTGATGTCATTGTGAAATCTTTGTTTCAAGAGACACGGGAGGGAAGAAAAAGTCACTTATGCAAATTCAGTATTGGAGGAAGTATTCTAGTTTGATCCTCACTACCCAAATAGTCCCCATTTCTGTTTTCAATACCACTTATTCCATTACACTCTTTCTCTTCTCCCCCTTCCCTGGGCATCCTTCTCCTAGCTCCAAGTACTGGATTTCTGCAGTTCACTGAATATGATAGAGTCTTGGGGTTTTTTTTTATGTAAAATGGGGATTATAATGTTTACCTCACAGGTTTTTCTGGAAGACATTAAATGAGAAATTGCACTCAGGCCAGTGTCATGTATAAATTAATAGATTATTATATAATTATATATTACTAGATTATGCTATTTTTATGCCAGGACCCATTTTCTCTAGTCATCTAGGAATCTCCAAATTTTATAGCACATGAAATGTTCTGGGGTTCCAAAAACACAGCCCCTTTGTTAGGGACTTAAAAAAGCTGAAATGCTGGCCATGGCCAGGAAGAAAGGGAGAAGTGAAGACTTGCTGTCCAGGATCTGCAGGACCATCTGGAGCTTGAGAAATCCTGGCCATGTTGGAGCAGTCTGTGAGGTTGGAGCATTTGGGGCTAGCCACTTTGGAGCCTTCTAGAATATGGATAGGCTTGTTGGAAATTTCATCAGAAGCACCTAGAACTGACAAGTTTGAAGCAGCTTGCAGTCTTTAGTTGATTGAAAATCTACTGAAATAGATATAAATTAGGGACAGAAAGTTAAGATGACACTTGAATATCAGAAAAAAATCAATAGACAAATTAACAGGGGGAAGAAAGGGGGCAAGCACATTTGTTCTAGGCATACAAAAGTACACATAATGGAAATAAAAAGTGAATACTAAACAAGATTTTGAATTGTATATGTCCTGCCCTATAGCAAATGGAAGTAGGGGTTGTAAGTCATTTAGAGGATGAGAAAATTACTTTTATGGGACATGAATAGCCCTAAACAATAGACAATGCTGAGAAAGAATACTTATCTGATCTTTGCTGTGGTGCTTGTCCCTCAATCTCTTCTATGATGACTGTTTAATTTTTTTGTTGTTGTTGATGATGACATAACAGAGCAAGATTGTGTGCACCTGTGTTCCTTTCTTGTAGAGCGAGGCAGACAAGGAAAGCTGGAATAAAAGCTTTTGCTTACACTTGATGCTACCCAGACACTGTTTGATATGGAAGGTGATACTTTCAGGTTATTTGTTAAGCCTCAGCACTAGACAAAAAAAAAAAATGGCTAAGCTATTTCCTTTTCTCTGTCTCACTGGGGATGTCATCGTGGTGGTTTTGACCACTTCCCTATAGGTAACTAAAGCATTTGACACAAAGGAGGCCTCTAGGCCTCTAGGCATCTTCCACTTGGCCTCTCCCATGCCCCCCTTAAACAGTCCATTGTCTATGTTGCAGACTAATCTTCCCACTGAGCAATCTCCTCTAGTAGCCCTTGGAAGAGTGACCTCCTACCCCACACTCTAGAAATGAGAATGATCAGTCCAGGAATTAAGGCTGCCCACATACATCAATACAGTGACTAGATCTTGTGGGCTACAGTAGATAAAGATGAGAGTCAAAGTATGGAAGTGACTGGCCCAAGACAATCAGTCTTGGAATCCACAGTGATTTGGAATACAGGCTTCTTCCAGTTTCCACCTGGCTGACCCTTCAGAGCTGATATCCTCAAGGAAGACAGTCTTGTCTCTCTTCCCATCCCATCACATCCATCAGCTACCCAGTGACTTCTGGTTCAGCAGTCATGCTGTAGTTTAAATCGGAAATGTCTACCCTTGTCTCCTAGCTGGTGCTGCTGTTTTGGAACGTTGTCAGCCTGTTGTCAAACTTTAGGAGATTAGGAATTGTGCTGATGTTAATTGCCAACTTCACGGGGTATGTATTACTTAGGAGATAAACTTCCATGCACTCCTGTAAGAGATTATTTAGATTAGGAGTTATCTTGGTTAGGTCAGTTGAGGTAAGAAGATCTTCCCAATTTACATGGAACCATTCCATGGGCTATGGTCCCAGATGAGAAACTGAACACCAGAATTCATCTCCCTTTGCCTGCCAACTATAGATGCAATGCGACTGGCTACCTCAAGCTCCTGCTACCATAACATCCCATCTATGATGGACTGTACTTTCCAATTATGAGCCAAGATAAAATTTCTTCCTTTATTAAATTGTGTTTACCCAGAATATTCCATCACAGCAACCTAAAATAGCTAATACAGGCCTTGTAGGTGTGAATAGGTCACTAGGGCAAATGGTTACATGTTTTATACAGGCCCTGATCCATTTTTTATGTCCTTCCCTTTTTCCCACACACTTCCCCCTAAACTGCTATGAACTGAACTGCTCTGACAAGCTTTTCCCACTGTGATGGACGGAGGCCTTTGAAAACCTTTAGCCACAGTAAGTCTTTCCTTGACTTATTTCTGTCTGGTATTGTGGTCACAGCAAGGTAAAAGCAATTTCCACAAATGGATAACCCCACTTCATGTCCTCTGTTCTGGGAAGGTTCTCCCTTAAGGGCTATGCTGTGAAATATGACTTGAAATAATTTGACTTTATGTATGATGAAAGAGGGATTGAGCCTTTCAAGTAGCATGCAAGCAATTATGATATAATCAAGGTTCATGTCTAAAATCCACAGTATGAAACTTAAGGAACACACTGGCAATAGGTCTAATTTCATTTCTGCTGATGTGATAAACATCATGACCACAAGCTATTTTGAGGGAGAAAGAGTATATCTTTCAAATGACTTACAAATCCAGGTCACAGGCAATCCCTGTGGGAATTCATGGCAAGAACTTGAAGGCGAGAGTTCTAGAAATTCCACACAGCATTACCTACAACTAAAAAACTCACTTAACAACTAAAGAAGTAAGGCAAGAACTATGGAGGATTCTACTTGCTGGCAGGTTCACACTCAACTAACTTTCATATGTAGACCATAATCACATGCCTAGGGAATGGTGCCTCCCACAATGGGCTCCCTGGGCCAACATGGTGAAAAAGGAGAAATAACTACTGCAAATTGTCCTCTGACTTCCAACTGTGTGTTGTGGCACATGTGTACAAATCCTTAACATACAAAATTTTTAAAACAGTAAAAATATTAAAAAAAAAAATGAACCAGGGTTTCCTTACTTTCTAGTATAAAGACCTTCCTCTTTCAGGCAGAAGTATAAACCCTAGTCTTCCTCCCACAAATATAGAGGTTCAAGCTCTAGTCCTGTTTCCTTGGATCCAGAGCTTCAAAACACAGCCCTCTTATCTCAGACCCAGGGGTCCAGATCCCCATCCTTCCCCATCAGACCCAGGAGTCCAGAACCCATCCTCCTCCCTCAGAGCCAGGAGTCCAGAACCCCACTCTTCCCCCTTAGACCCAGGGTTCCAGACTTCCATCCTCCTACTTCAGACCCAGGGTTCCAGACTTCCATCCTCCTCCCTCAGATCCAGTAGTCCAGACCCACTCCCTCCTCCCTCAGACCCAAGAATCTAGGTTCCATCTAGCCTCTCTCAGACTCAAGTATCCAGGCTCCAGCCTCCTCCCTCATACTTAAATGCCAGGCCCAGCTCTCCCTCTTTCATATTCAAATGTCCAGGTCCCAGCCTTCTTCCTCAGATCAAGGTCTAGGCCCTATCCCCTCTTCTCTCACCACAGTTCCCAGCCTCCTATCACAAAAAGAGACCTAATTTAGAACACATATTTGGTCAACTGGCTCAACTAACCCACAGTCTTGCTGCATTTTTCTGCCTGGGGTATGACATTTCTTGAGCCTCAGTTCTTCTTTGCTTGTTTAAGCAGGGACAGAGAACTATGAATAAATTTCCTGACTTCTTTCTTCCTTCTTGTTCTTTCTCTTATCCTCCAGTGAGAAGGGTGGAAGTGGTAGAAACCCTTGGAGAATAAGGGATATCTGTCTGGGATAGCGGCCTTCCAAAGACATGAAGCAAACTGCTTCTATTGGGTGGTTTCCCAATAGAAAAGGAATCTTAAAGGTCTAGGTATTTCCTGGAATTTCCTGTGTGGGGGAGGAATGGCTCAGTGAGGAGCCATTCGCAGCATTAGGATCCAAGTCCTCCCAGTTCCTGGAAGTCAGGAGCAAAGGAGCAGAATGCTTGTGTATCTGGGATCTGTACCCATCCTAGGGACTCCTTGCCTCAAGTCCCACCTCCCACCTCTTTCAGCCCCCACTCTCATCCCCACTGTTAGGAGTTCCTTATCACATCTTGCCCAACTGAGTGGCTGTCAGCCACAGAGCTCTCCAGTGTGGGCCTTCCAGCTGCTGGGCCCTCTTCCTCCTCTCATCTCCTCCTTCCTCCTTCCCTTTTGCATTTTGCTGTGATCCCTCCTCCCCATCCTTGTCTCTCACTTTTCTTCTGCCTCCCTGGGAAATCCCAGGGTGTGAGAGAGCAGAGAGAAACAGCAGGGAATTATGGGGTGGGGAGAATGAAGAGAGAGAGAGCGCGTAAGAGATTGAGAATATATGTATGAAAATAAAGATACAGACAGATGAAACGTTGAATACTCAGAAAATACGGTCAGGGAAAGCAAACATTAGGGTGACCCCTGACCCAGACATACATCTTTCATTTCCTTAATCTAGAGCTTCCTAGGCCACGAGATTGCAAACTGGAGAGTAAACTGGATTACAGGGTGAATTCAAGGTCTGTCTGGGGTGCAAAGTGTCAGCCAGGAAGGGGCATGTAAACAGAAAGAAAACACACACACAATGAGGAAGAATGAGAAAGAGGATAAAAGGAAGAACCAAAGAAAACAACAGATTGAGGGAGGGAGGGAGTGAAGGAGGGAGGTAGGAATGGATAGGGGAAGCGGGATACTACGAGACTATGAATGTTGTGTTAAAGTTCTTCTTGCTTTTATTTTCCCTCTCCCCCATTCTGACTTTTCATCCTGGCCACAGGCAATCATTCAATAACTGTTGTCCAGTAATTAGCCTAGGCTCTAAGGGCAGAGATATTGTGTAGACTGGGTAAGGACATCTGCCTATGAAGAACTTACATTCTAACAAGAGAAGCCCTCATTATACTAATGATAAAGATGCTGCATTATACCAATGAAAAAGAATTTACATTATGGTATATGGTCCATAGGAAAGTATGACAGATTCAGTGACTGAATCACAGTAGGAGCTCATGAGGTGGCTTATTCACATGTTGATGGATCAAGAGAGAGTGGGAGCTAAGAGAGACCAGGCTTGTAACACTCAAAGCCCTTCACCTACCCAGTGGCCAGGGTCTAACAGATAGACAGAGAGCCCAAAATTTTACAATTCTGAGTAGAAAAAAAAGTTCAAAATGATGTGTCTTAGCTTCTTTCTGTGATTAAAAAAAAATAAAACTGCTGAGGGAAGAGTAAGAAGGGGGAGAGGGAGGGAGACAGAGAGAGGGAGAAGGAGAGGGAAAGAGAGAAGGAGAGGGAGAGGGAG
>NW_021613871.1:1910-3920 GCF_004785775.1 Grammomys surdaster | reverse complement strand
TGATCAACATTTATATTATTAATATTTTTATCTGTCCATTTGAATCTTTTTAAACATTTATTCCATTTTAGTAAAATTTTATTAATGTAGCATTTTAAACTGGTACACTTTACATTTCTCTAAGATGAATACAGAACTTCTTTTAATGTCTAATTCTTTGTAGGAACTTCAGTAAAGAACGATGAGTTCTCTCTATCATTTCTGTTCTCCTGGTTGATTTTTACAGGGGCATGAGTGTCTTAATATGTAACTTTTGCTGTCCTGAAACTTGTTGCATTGACCTTGCCTGCATCAAGCTCAAGGACATACAGCTCCCTGTGCCTCTGACATTAAAGACATGACCAAAACCACCCAGAATTTATATCATTTATGTACTTACTAATTGTTCACATAATTCCTTTAATGTGTGATCAGTGCTGTTAGTCTGTTTCCCTCTCCATCTCCCTCTCAATTGGCATTTCTCTTGCAAAGCTATATCCTATTCAGTGGGTTCAGAAGCAACACATGCAACTGTCATAATACAAGATCCTATGAAAATGACATAGAGATTAGATTATAACTTCTGTGTCAAAGAAATAAATGATAGTAGCACCAGAAATGTATGATTATATTGTCTAGGAAGCATATATTTATTTACAGTGATGTCAGTATCATGGTTTGTGTTGTACACATATTTTAGGATGCAATAAATATTGATGATGTGCATATCAACTTCACTGGAGAAGAGTGGGATTTGCTGGATCCTTCCCAGAAGAATCTCTACAAAGATGTGATGCTGGAGACCTACTGGAACCTCACTGATATAGGTAAGACTGTGAATTTTCTTTTGTTTTTCAAAATAAGGGGACAAATATTTCTTGACTATTGATGACACTCTGTTATTTGAATTGGGTACATGGAAGACTGAGTAAAATAAATCAGAGTCAGTGCTGTGAAAAACCACAGTAAGTTGACTTTTGCCTAATTTCCAATACTATATCACTCATTTTCTCATACTGTGTTTTAGGGTACAATTGGGAAGACCACCATATGGAAACAGAATTTCAAAATAGTAGACGATACAAAAGGTAATGTTAATGTGCAAACTGAATCATATATGCCTCTGAGGCAATTTTAATATGTCCTGGAAACTGTAAAGTAAAGGAAGTATGTAAAATATCCGTCCTATAAGCTATGATATCAGTCCTTTAAGTCCTTTATAGCTATGATTAAAATATTCTTACAAAGCCATGGGCCTTAATGTCAGTTATCTGACTTGTGTTTGCAAGGCATTCCTCTAAGGAAGGACACATAGAAACAATTCCTTAAGAGATGCCTTTATTTGATTTGTAACTCCATTAGAGCTATGCTGTGGAACTACCAATCTGATCAGTCTCCTAATATTTAGATGTTGCACATTGAATAGTGATAAACATATATGCAAAGCCATGCAGTAAGTACATAGTCCCTGGTAAATTCAGTGATACTCATATTTTTGTAGTGACATTGCTAAATTTACTGAGAGGTCAGTTTATGAGAGTCAAGAATGTTGCCGTGGAGAAACCTCAATCCACATACAGTATGTCTAGAAGAAACAAAAACTCAAATGGTGTTAAATCAATGCGGAAAGCTTTCATTTCTTCTTTTTATGTGTATATCAAGTGTCAGAATAAAAAAAAATTCTATGTGAGCATAGGAATATTTAAAGGAGCAACATCCCTATCTTTATTCCAGAACAGTAAGAAGATATGTAGCACTCTGCCTTTGAAAGATTTTCTGAATATTGTAGAAGTCTGCAATTAATTGGTTTTCTGAATTTACTGGGAACATCCCCAAAGTCACACTGGAAAATATCCCAATGGGTACTAGAAAAGTGTAAATTTTTCTGTTTTTCCTGATTCACAGCACTAATGTGGTGTGATTCACACTACAGAATATTTATGAATATAATCAGTGTTACAAAGGTCTCCTTTTTTGCATTTTCCTTCAGATACATGAAATATATCATATAGAAATCTCATAGAGAAAAAC
>NW_021613871.1:927-1900 GCF_004785775.1 Grammomys surdaster | reverse complement strand
CTTCAGATACATGAAATATATCATATAGAAATCTCATAGAGAAAAACGATGTTATACCTGTGAGTCAAGTATTAAATGTTCTTGTCATCACAGGTAATGTCAAAGAGGCACCAAGCCAGAGTTGGGGAGAACACTATGAATATATGAAGTGATAAAACCTTAAGATATGGTTCTTCTTTATTATTAAACCAAACTGTAAAATTAATTCATATTCATTAAATGATTGATCAGGATAATGAAAGTGGTAAAGCTTTCACTTGTGCCAATTATCATTGCAGACAGGTAAGAAGTCACAGCGAGAAGAAACCACATGAATGTAATCAGTGTGGTAAAGCCTTTGCAAGGACCATTCATCTCCAATATCATAACAGAACACATACCGGAGAGAAGCCTTATGAATGTAATCATTGTGATAAAGCCTTTTCACATCATAGTATTCTCAAAAGACATAAAAGAACACATACTGGAGAGAAACCTTATGAATGTAGTCAATGTAGTAAAGCATTTTCACAACAGAGTAATCTCCAATGTCATAAAAGAACACATACTGGAGAGAAACGTTATGAATGTAATCATTGTGATAAAGCCTTTTCACATCAGAGTATTCTGAAAAGACATAAAAGAACACATACTGGAGAGAAACCTTACCAATGTAATCATTGTGGTAAAGCCTTTGCAACATCCAGTACTCTCAAATGTCATAAAAGAACACATACTGGAGAGAAACCTTATGAATGTAATCAATGTGGTAAAGCATTTTCACAACAGAGTAATCTCCAGTGTCATAAAAGAACACATACTGGAGAGAAACCTTATGAATGTAATCAATGTGGTAAAGCCTTTTCAAATCAGAGTATTCTTAAAAGACATAAAAGAACACATACTGGAGAGAAACCTTATGAATGTAATCAATGTAGTAAAGCCTTTTCATGTCACAGTGATCTCCAACATCATAAAAGAACACATACTGGAG
>NW_021613871.1:0-827 GCF_004785775.1 Grammomys surdaster | reverse complement strand
AATGTAATCAATGTGGTAAAGCCTTTGCAAGATCCAGTAATCTCCAATGTCATAAAAGAACACATTCTGGAGAGAAACCTTGTGAATGTAATCAATGTGGTAAAGGCTTTTCACAACAGAGTACTCTCCAATATCATAAAAGAACACATACTGGAGAGAAACCTTATGAATGTAATCAATGTGGTAAAGTCTTTTCACTACAGAGTACTCTCCAATATCATAAAAGAACACATACTGGAGAGAAACCTTATCAATGTAATCAATGTGGTAAAGCCTTTGCAAGATCCAGTACTCTCCAATGTCATAAAAGAACACATACTGGAGAGAAACCTTATGAATGTAATCATTGTGATAAAGCCTTTTCACATCAGAGTATTCTCAAAAGACATAAAAGAACACATACTGGAGAGAAACCTCATGCATGTACTCAATGTGGTAAAGCATTTTCACAACAGCATACTCTACAATACCATAAAAGGAAACATAGTGCAAATAACCCTTAAGAATGTAATTAACGTGATAAAGCCTACTTACAAGGGAGATGTCTCCAAAACTGTAGAAGACCACATACTGGAGAGAAATCTTATTAATATAATCCATGTGACAAAAAGCTTATTACGAAGTTATATTTTCTTCAAAAGTATAAAAGAGCCCATGTTGGAGAAGAACTATGATTGTAATTGTACTGGCTGGTTTTGTATGGAACTTGACACGGGCTGGAGTTATCACAGAGAAAGGAGCTCCATTTGAGGAAATGCCCCCATGAGATTCAGCTGTATGGCATTTTATGAATTAGTGATAATTTGAGAGGGCCCACTGTGGGTCTC
>NW_021613870.1:0-1875 GCF_004785775.1 Grammomys surdaster | reverse complement strand
TTCAAATTAGGAGCAGTATTGTTTTGCTTTATCATAATGTCTGTTATAAGTCACCTAAGGATTAGGACAGAGTTCTCTACTTACTCTATAGTTGGTGAAACCCAGACTCACAGTGTTAAGTCATTACCAAATAGACATACGGTTCTGCTCGTCTTACTCGTGCTGTGTTTCTAATGATTCATTAAATGAAGTGGAAGCCACCTCAGCTAAACATGGTGACATAGGCCTATAATCATGGTGCTTGGAAAATGGAAACAGAAGGGACGGGACAAGAGAAGTTGATTAATTCCCTGCTTTCACAGTACTTAATATTAGCAACGAACAGTGAGGCAATCAATTTTAGATAATTGGTAAGTATCCTGGTGGCCCATTTTTGCATCCAACACCAGTTGTTCAAGAATATGAATAAAAAAATTTAACTTACTGAAAAATCAAATTACTGTAGTTACACTAGTCCTACCCAAAAGAATATCTAGGTAATGATTGTGTTCCTGCCTAATAAGACTTTTTTTCTCCAACTTTTAAGATGATACTACTGAGAGAATAGGCTTAAGAAATACTTGGCATGCTCTCTGGAGCACATGATCATCAAGCCCACTTCAACTTTTAAAACAATATTTTGCCAGTATAATTATGACATTTCCACCATCTCTCTTCTGTCTCCAAGTCCTTCTATAGACAACTCATTGTTTTTCATCTAAGGGCTATTTTTGCTTGAACAACAATTACTGTTTGAATGTGACCTATGGTTGGCTGGAGGACCTCCCAGCTATGAAGCAAATTAATGGCTGAACTGGAATGTAGGTGTGGGATAGAATGTACACATGATGTACCCTGTTCCTTGATGGAAGAAGAAGACATGCTCTGGGTGACTGCAAGAATTTCTTCCTTACTACAAAGTTTCCAAACTCAGTCCCTATCTACCCCTATTGTGGAAGTGCAGAGCTGGGTAGGCTGTGCTGTCTGAGTCATTTCATCTCTTCTCATCCAGTAGCCAGACCAGCTGGGTGACCATATACAGTGATGGATACTGGGCAGAGCTAACAATTAGTAGCAATGGTTGGAGGTACCTTGAGGGATTCTTCTTGGATTCTCCGTTGATGCAGCTCTTAGTGAGCTGTGAGGTAGACAACAAGCAATACTATGCTGAGAGTGGCAGGCACTGTCCAGGAAAGTCACTTCCACAAACAGGAAGAGCAGTTGGCTGAGTTGTCAGAATCTGATCTGCTGGGACTGGGATGGATTGTGAGCCAGGCTATGGTTCTGTTCATACATGCATTGAGCTGAGCAGAGGAAAACTATGGCACTAAATATGATTTAACTGAGAAAACAAAAGGAGTGAAAATAAAACATGGTCCAGATTGAAGAATGCATCTGACTCTGACATTGCATTCTGTGTTAGTAGACAGAAAAAACTGATCACTGTAGGTTACGATTTTTTCACACATAACAATTCATATCAGTTAAAACCTTGTTTTTTTTTTGGTTATAGTTGATTTATTCTCCCTGAAATCATAGACTAAAATATACATTTGATTCTTTACATCACATGATGTTGCCTATTGATTGAAAGTGTAAGTCAAACAACTTTGTTTTGTTCCATTATTGTATAGAAGTGTATACTATACCTTCATGGTTTCGAGACAGGGTTTCTCTGTATAGCCCTGGCTGTCCTGGATTTTACTCTGTAGCTCACGCTTCCCTCCAACTCAGAAGTCCACCTGCCTCTGCCTCCCAAGCGCTGGGATTAAAGGCATGCACCACCACTGCCCAGCTTAGATGTATAGTTTTATGTGATTAATGTCTGATTCTGTATTACAACACATATAGAAATGCTCTCATTTATCGAAATACCCAAGAATATGCCAGGTGACA
>NW_021613869.1:0-1458 GCF_004785775.1 Grammomys surdaster | reverse complement strand
GGATATAAATAACTCCCTTAAAGAAAACACAGGCAAACAAATAGAAGCTCTTAAATAGGAAACTAATTAATCCCTTAAAGAAATACAGGAAAACACAAGTTGATGAAGGAATTAAATAAAACTGTACAAATTCAAAATACAGAAATAGACACAATAATAAAATCACAAATGGGGGCAACCCTGGAGATGAAAAACCTACGAAATAGATCAGGAGCCACACTGTATGCATCAACAAACAAACAAACAAAGAGACACAAAATCTTCTTACAGGTGTAGAAGATATCATTGAAGATATTCACACATTGCTCAAAGGAAATGTATGGTAAAGAGCTCCTGACACAAAACAAACAGAAAATTTTAGTCACAACAAAAAGATTTACCTAAGAATAATAAGAATAGCCAGGCAGTGGTGGCACACGCCTTTAATTCCAGCACTTGGGAGGCAGAGGCAGGTAGATTTCTGAGTTTGAGGCCAGCCTGGTCTACAGAGTGAGTTCCAGGCCAGCTAGGACTACACAGAGAAAACCCTGTCTCGAAAAACCAAAAAAAAAAAAAAATAGGAATAGAAGAAGGTGATGATTCCAAGTTCAAATGTCATGAAACATTTTCAACAAAATCATAGAAAAGAAGCTCCGTAGTCTAAAGAAAGAAATGGGCATAAATGAACAAGAAGCCTACAGAACACTTAATAGATTGGACAAGAAAAGAAAAATCTTCCCATACCATTGTAATTAAAACACAAAATTCACAGAAAAGAGAAAATATTAAAATCCAGGAGGTAAAAAGGCCAAGTAACACATAAAAGCAGACCTATCAAAATAACACCAGACTTTTCAACAGAGACTCTAAAAGACACAAGATCTGGGTGTGACATCACACAGACCCTAAGAAAACACAAATGCCTGCCCAGGCTTCTATATTCAGAAAAACTCTCAATCACCATAAATGGAGAAACCCAGATATTTCATGACAAACCCAACTTGAACTAGTTCTTTCTACTAATCCAAGGCTACAGAGGACAAAAACTCCAACACATGAAGGGCAACTACACCACAAAAAGACACAGAATTAATCAATTCACAACAAATTTACAGTAAGAGAAACACACACACTACAACCTCCAACAACAAAAATAACAGGAACTAATAATCATTGGTCTTTAATAACTCTCAGCATTAATTGATTCAATTCCACAGTAAAAAGACATAGGCTAACAAACTGGATATGTAAACAGGATCCAGCATTCTGCTGCACACAAGAAACCTACCCCAGTGACAAAGATAGACACTACCTCAGAGTAAAATGCTGGAAATTTTTTTTCAAGCAAATGGTCCCAAGAAACCAGATAGAGAAGCCATTCCAATATCCAATAAAATAGACTTTCAACCAAAAGTTATCAAAAAGAGAGGGAGAAGAACACTTCATACTCATAAGAGGAAAAAAATCCATGAAGGTGAA
>NW_021613868.1:0-1024 GCF_004785775.1 Grammomys surdaster | reverse complement strand
GCAATAACATTTTCAGGTAAAGCTGTTTAAAGAAAAGAGTATATTATATGACACACCATGACACGACTCAGCTGTCACAGTTGTTTTTTATTCATTTATTTGTTTTTATATTTATTTTCTTTGCAGGGGGTTTTCTAGGGCAGAGGGAGGATGTGGAGGGATGGGAAGGTGAGTGTAAATGTACAATTCACAAAGAATCAGTAACAAGTTTTAAAACATTAAGGAGATTATATTTATTAAATCTATATATAAAAATATGCATGGAAGAGTAATTAGAGAACAAATTGGCTACAAATTTAAAGGAGAGCTAAGATATATACATGGAAGGGTTTGGAAAGAGAAAAGTGTAGAACCATGTTCTTACTAAACAGTAATCTCAAAGTTGTACAATACGGTATAAAAGTTACCAGATAGTGACTGCACTACCCAGGTCCAGCATTGAAACTATACAGCATTAAAAAAAACATACAGACAAATAAAACCCTAACACCCAGCTTCGAAAACGATTCAGCTGCAAAGTTGTAGTTCAGGTAAAAACTGGCAACATATTTTTTAAAATTCTATTTTTTAAATGAAAGGCTTTCCACAGAGAAGGGAATTTTCTCATACACGAAATGAACACAACTGTGACTGTGATTTGCTGCAGACACAATTTGTAACTTCTGGGATCAGACTCATTGGGAAACTTGGCAGACTGAAAACCTGCTTTTGCCTAAGGCTCTGGACACGCAATCCTCAAATCTTAGAAATCGGATGCATTTACATTATTTAGAACTGATGGCGAGGTGAGAAGACCAGAAAATAAAATAAAATCATGTCTGGATCTTATTTCCTGGATGCTGGAACCTAGGCGACAGGGGGTTCGTCCAGTGTGTTCTCCACGACTTCTGGACCCTGGGTTTGCAAAAGAGCCCACCACAGCCTCCCTAGCAAAGTTTAGTTCCGATTGCAATCTCGGTGGGATTCATCACGGGCCAGCTGACAGCCTAGTAGATCTTGGCGGGCTGACAGGTTTCCACTGCTA
>NW_021613867.1:0-1040 GCF_004785775.1 Grammomys surdaster | reverse complement strand
TCAGAGTGTAGAGGGAAACCCTGAACTCAGATGACCTTGCTCTACAAGTCTGCAGCTGAAACAGACATTGCTAGGATCCCAGGGAAGCTGCTGAGCCAACGCCCAGGTCTCATAGCAATGGAGAACCTGTGGATTTCAAACACTATAGTAGGGGATTAGCATGAGACCCTCTAGAGCAGTTGTTTTCGAACTTCCCAGTGCTGCGACCCTTTCATACAGGTCCTCATGTTGGGGTGACCCCCAACAATTAAATTATTTCACTTCTACTTTGTAACTGTAAGTTTTCAATCACTATGAATTGTAATGTAAATATTGGTTGATATGCAGGGCATCCGATATTCTGGGTGGCAACCCATGGCATAACGACCACTGTTCTAATGGGTTGAGAGGGTTGCCATGGAAACAGTATGGGGAAACTAGAAAGGCACCTTGATGACAATATTGTGATACTGTCATACATGTAAATATATATATATAGTTAATACACAGGAGATATATATGTGTGTGTGTGTGTGTGTGTGTGTATATATGCTCCATATATTTATATAGTAGATACCCAGAATAATGTATACAGAGGGCATGCAGTATATATATATATATATATATATATATATATATGTATGTATGTATGTATATATAGTTGATATGCAACAGAATATATAGATATAGATATTCATATAGATATAGATCATCCACTATTATACATCCATTATCAGGCACTTGTTCTGCTTCTCTAAAGAACCTTGGGTACTCATCTCTGAGATGCTGGAGGACAAAAGCCTGGTTTGGTGTCAAGCACCCATGATGGCTGGACTGTACTTGTTTGTAAGTTTGCTTCAATGAGGGACAATTATCTTCATGGTGTCTTTTTTATACAGGAGGAAGCACTGGGTAACAAAAACAACCTGGAGAAAAGTCTCGCTCTAGCACAGGCTTGTCTTCCATCAGTTATCTGCCTACTCCAATGCGTTTGTCCTCCTGGGATTCAGGAACAAAGAACAGGTTCCTTCTGGAACATGGTTGGCCCATGTCACACCTGT
>NW_021613866.1:0-5232 GCF_004785775.1 Grammomys surdaster | reverse complement strand
GAAGAAGAAGGAAGAAGAAGGAAGAAGAAGGAAGAAGAAGGAAGAAGAAGAAGAAGAAGAAGAAGAAGAAGAAGAGCTGATTATAATTTCCCAGCATCCACCAGGTTGGCTGCTCAACCTTCTGTGATGTCAGCTCCAGGACAGAACAAGACTCTAAGCTCTAGCCCAACACCCAGCAGAGATAGGGGAAGAGAAAAATTATTAGGAGATGGGAGAGTGAACCTGTTGAGCAGTAGTTCTTCTGGGTGATCCTGATCTTCTTTGACAGCAGTTCAGTCCCGTAGCAAACACCAAATACGACTTAGCAGCTACAGTCCAGTCCTTTCAGCAAGCAGACACCAGGCAGCTATAGTTCAATCCTGAGGAAAACGCAAGGCTCACCAACCTTCCTGAGGCAAGGCCATGGAAGCAGCAAGCTGCTCCTGGAAACTCATGAGCAGTGCTTGGGTGAGTTTCTCTCAATATCGGAGTTATCACAAGTTGAGCTCAGCAATGATATGTCAGGAGAACCAATACATGCGTGTCGTTAGCAGAGAACAGTGTGGTGGAACAAAGCAAACCAAGGCTCAGTGCTCATCTCCCACTGTCTGGGAGATCATGTTTACACTCCTGCTTCCCAGGTTCTTTCACGTGTTTGCTGTATCCAAACATCCTTTCACCTATGTCTGCTTCAGGAAAACATCCTTTCACGTGTGTGCCCCAGCAAAACATCACTTGGCATAAGTAACTTTCCACAGCAACTAGAAGTTTCTACTTCATACCACCATGTTTGTCTCCTTGTGCTTTGGAAACAGTTTGTTGGTTGAGCTATCCCTCCAGCCATAGAATAAACTATTCTCTTAAAACGGCAACCGTGTTTTATGCTGACAGGGGTGACCACCAACTTGGCACAGTGTGGATGCTGGACCAGCTCTGTGGAGTTTGGTCTCCTGGAATGAGCTGGTTTTAGTGATTTCCCCAGAATCACAAAATAAATAAATTCACACATTTAAACTTCATGTCCAGCGGTCTTATGAAGAAGTGAGGACTACAGACTTGTGAGTGGAACTAGTAACTCATCAAAGGTTCCAGAAAGCTGCTTTCACCTTTCTCGTGAAGACCACAGAGGCACCATCTTGGAGACAGATAGACTGGGCATGGAGCCTGTTCACCTTTGGATTCCTAGCTCCCAGAGCTCTGTTGACAGGAATTTCTATTTTTGTTTGTTTGCTTGTTTGTTTTTTCGAGACAGGGTTTCTCTGTGTAGCCCTGGCTGTCCTGGAACTCACTCTGTAGACCAGGCTGGCCTCGAACTCAGAAATCCGCCTGCCTCTGCCTCCCAAGTGCTGGGATTAAAGGCGTGCGCCACCACCGCCCGGCGGGAATTTCTATTTAAATCAATGATAGTCTTGAATATGTTCTTACAACAGCAGGAATGTACAACATCAATATACAAATAGGACACCAGGTATATGTACAATACATTACAATCCCGATAGGACACTAGGTATATATCTATACATTACAATCCCCATAAGTCAGCCAGGCAGTGGTGGCGCACACCTTTAATCCAAGTACTTGGGAGGCAGAGACAGACGGATTTCTGAGTTTGAGGCCAGCCTGGTCTACAGAGTGAGTTCCCACCAGCATCGTACGGATTGTTTTTTGTTGTTGTTGCTCCTGCTGCTGCTGGTGAGGTGGTTTTTTTTTTTTAATTGTTTGTTTGTTTGTTTATATCTAAGATAGGAAAGGCCGTGGGGAAGGCATAAGAGGGAAAGAGAGGTTCACACTGGCTTCATATAGATGCTCTGATAGTTAATTTTGTCTAGCAGTTTTGGAGCCCCGACAAGAACACCAAGTCACACACAGAGGTAGGTGACACACTGGCTGCTACACAGGTGAAAATATCCCAAGATGGTCTCTGGGTTTGGACCTGGAGTGTTCTAACTCCCAGTCGCTGGTGTCACCTGTTGGACTTAGGACACGAAGGCCTGGCTTCCTGCTGTGTGGGACTGGAGCTGACATTTCTGTAGCCACAAGTCACGTGTCTGTCTGTGGCAATATCTTCTCACATCCCATGTGGCTAGGCTCTCATCCCTAGGCCTGATGAAGACGAGCCTGAATGTCAGGGTCACAGGTCATCAGGAGAGACAGAAGCGATTCTGAAAGACACTAAGAAGCATTGAATCCCAGGATCCTGACACCCACCAGCCCAGTGGCTCCCCCTCTACACCTGGCTGCCTCCTCCTTCCTAAGAAATCAAGCTATGCTTCTTGTGCACACCAGTCTTTACACACACACACATACACACTGGTCCCCCTGCTCCTGCCCTGGCTCTGGGCTGTCCTCCTCCAGTCTCCTCCTGTCTCCACATTCCAACTTCTGTGTCTCCGAATTTTCCTTCTGCAAGGACACCAGTCATCAGATGAACACTGCAACCTAATCCAATGTGACCACTAATTCCCCAACAACCGCCTCATTCCAGAAGAGGTCATGTGCACAGGCCTGTGCCGTCAAGATGGAGGAGAATGGAGGAGACATCCTTTCAGGGATCCATTTAACCTGGGTCACTGTTACAGTGAATACCAGGGTCTGAGGTGCTTCGATCTGAAGCCCTGTCCTGAGGACTCACCCACCTGGTTCTGCTCATGCCCACTGCCACAGAAAGGCCATCCTGGGGGTTGGGGGCAGCTTATTCTTCTGGTTGATCTGAGCAGGGGTGACCCAGGAGCTCCAGCAGCTGCAGGCACATTTGAAGGGACCAAGTACAGTCCTCCGATGTTGACCTCAGTTGTGCCCCAAATACAGCCCAGATGTGTGGTACTCTCCCCAGTGAGGAAGCTGGAGGGAGACCTCAGGCTGGACCTTCCAGGTGCCCTGTCCTGGCTTAGGGACTGCTCAGTCCCCACAGGGACCTTATTTGAAAGGAACCCATTGATCTAGTCCTCCAGAGGTGGGGCCAAGGAACTCAGGGGTGCAGTCCCTGGCTCTGGACTGCAGTGGACTAGTCACAGGCCACCTTCTTGTTAGGACACCAGACATGAGGCAGGGTCCCAATCCAGCCTGTCCTCATCCTAACTGTGATGTTTGTAAAGACCTTATTACAAAAATACACAAACTAAAACCAGAAACAACCCTGAGGTTCAGGAACACCAGGGGAGCAGACATCTCCCTAGAGTTCATTTTGCTATCCACTTGGGTTTTACAGCCACATCCTGACTTCTCATTCTGAGCGGGGCAACCACTGTGATGTTGATATGCTGTGTGATACTGCAACCAGGAACCAGAGAGGTGGTGCCAGGACCCTCTGTCCTCTCCTGCCTCCCTGGCTGGGTTCTGGACATGGCAGGGAGATACTCCCTGTGTGGGTAAAGCCATGTTGCAGGGAAGCCTTGATGGCCTGGGTCAGCCTCTGGAGTGGGGCACTGTCACTGACCAGCTTAGCCTGCTCCTGATAACTCCCTGAGGTAGTTACAAACAGGCAAGACCCTGGAAGTGTCTGGAAAGCCTGGCTTAGCAGGCACTGGCCAGGTCTTCAGGCTCCCTGCCCTCACACAGAGCTGAAGGTAACAGACTGCACAAGACCCCACCAGGGGTCTGAGTCATGAGAGATGGAAGATGCTGCTTCTGATCTGAAACACAGAGGAAGGGCCACAAGCCAAGTGGGGTGGTTTAATAGGAATGGTTCCCATCAACCCATGTGTTTGAATGCTTGCCCCATAGGCAGTGGCAACTGCCTATGTGTGTGGCAACACACATAGGTGTGTGTTGGAGGTGCTATGTCCTTGTTGGAGGAAGTGTGCCACTGTGGAGGCAGGCTCTGAGATCTCATATGCTCAAGTCACAACCAGTGTGGCTCACAGTCTCCTGTTGCTTTCAGATTAAGATATAGAACTCTCAGCTCCTTCTCCAGCACCACATCTGCCTGCATGCTGTAATTTTTTTTTTCATGACAAAAATGGATTAAACCTCAAGGGTTGCCATGGCTATGGTCTTTGTTAGGGTTTTACTGCTGTGAACAGACATCATGACCAAGGCAACTCTTCTTCCTTTTTCTTTTTTTCTTTTTTGTTTGTTTGTTTTTTGTTTTTTGAGACAGGGTTTCTCTGTGTAGCTCTGACTGTCCTGAAACTCACTCTGTAGACCAGGCTGGCCTCAAACTCAGAAATCCACCTGCCTTTGCCTCCCAAGTGCTGGGATTAAAGGCATGTGCCACCACCACCTGGCAAAGACAACTCTTATAAAGGATAACATTTCACTGGGGCTGGTTTACAGGTTCAGAGTTTCAGTCCATTGTCATTAAGAAGGGAGCATGGCAGCATACAGGCAGGAGATGAGAGTTCAGCATCTTGTTCTGAAGGCAAACAGGAGAAGACTGGCTTCCAGGCAACTATGATGAGAGTCTTAAAGTCCACACCCACAGTGACATACTTAGTCCAACAAGGCCGCACCTCCAAATAGTGCCACTTCCTGGGCCAAGCATATACACAACACCATAGCCATGGTTTCTCTTCACAGCAATGGAACTGTAACAAGACACCAAGGATGCTTCCGAGTTGTGTGTAGAAAAGGTGGTGATCTCTTGTACCTGACGCCTTCAGAAGGAGGTGACTCTGATGTCCCATTTGAATTTACCTGGCCTTAAATAAACAGATGTGTTCTTTAACGGAAAGCAGTATAGCAGTCACTGGGCAGGTTATGTCTCTGTTTTGTCCCTGGCAGCCTCTGCCATAGCCCCACATCCTTTTTGGCGATAAATGACCAGTAAGCACTCAGGCATCTCTTCTCCCTGAGTCCCTCCTTTCCTTCAGACCCACAGCTGAACTGCTCCAAGGTTTTACACCTAAGGGCATGGGATAGTTTTATGGTCATGGTACCCAAAGCTCAAACACTCAAGGTCACGGTCAAAGGGCAAGGAGCCAGGTGGCACCAGAACTCACTAACAACTGCATTGTTGGATCTTTAGCCAATGGCTGGTCTTCAGATCCTTGCAGGGAGCAGCCAGGCAGGTCCATCATCTCCAAGTATCCACCTTCAGTGGATCCTGCTGGAAGCCTCAGGGTTGGCCCTAAAGCACCAGACAGTCCCCTGAGACTGTGAAGATTGAGACAGTGAAGGGTGACCCATGGGCCACCACAGTTGGGATAAATCACATACTTTCCTTGCCAAGTTTTCTGAGCAGTAACCATGAGGAAAACACTGGGGCGGGGGGGAATCACCACACTAACACAACTGCAATGAAAATATTTATTT